>NW_027077859.1:0-25928 GCF_963930625.1 Muntiacus reevesi
CTTCCAGAGTCAGGGCAGTGTCTTCCTTGCCCTTTTAATGCTTTGTAAACATATTCCTAGGTCACACTGGGACTGTCCATGAGGACACAGACTGTGGGCGTGTGTCTGAGTATACAGAGGGGCCATTATGTGCTTACTTAGATAAGGTGACATTCCACTGGAAATAGGCCCATGACTAGGAGTGGTGATCTCCTTGCTTGCTTCAGAAATCCCAAAGGGTGAACCAAAGTTATTGCTCTTCAAAGTAAGAAAACAGCAATTAGATGGATTTTCAAGCAGGTGCCAGGCCACACAGTTTTAGGACAAACCGAAAGAGAAATGTGAATTGTGCCACCAGTTCCAGTATCCAGGTTCACACTTAGGATGTGGTCCTGCAGTATACACGATTTTCCAGACAGACCTGGGCTCTCTGGATCACTCCTAGAGACAAAATGTGATGCAACAGAAGTTTGGATGTTGGTTTGCCTTTTCCAGTGAGTGTGGGGGCCTTCCCTAAGGTTACACTGTCAGAGGAAGTTTCTACTGAAAAATGACCTCCAAAGAGCGTTCTCAAGCAGTGTGTGATCCCCAGCACAGAGAATGCAGGGAAAAGTATGTTTCTTCAAGGAAGAAAAGGCATCAACAGAGAGTGTGTTATTAGGCCTATATCTATTAGTAACTGTCTAGAATCTAACATTGACCTCCAGGCTTGTCCAGGGGACCTAACTACCAGAGTCAAGGCACTATTTTTCCTACACCTTCCAAGCCTCCCAAAGACATCCTAGCTCATATAGGGATGGCCCATGAGGAAACAGACTGTAGGAGAGTGTCTGAGATTGTATGGTACCAATACTGTGCTTACCTAGATGAGATGACATTCCTCTGGGAATGGGCCAGAGGGTAGGAGTGGTGAGTCGCCTGCTTGATTCAGAAATCCCAAAGGATGGACCAAAGCTATCATTGTCAGAAGGAAGAAAACAGCAATTGGATGGATTTCCAAGCAGTTGCAAGGCCGTAGCATTTTCCCAAATCAAGAGAAAAAATATTATTTTTGCCCCAAAAATCCGGTATCCATGTCCAGACTCAGGATGTCTCCATGCAGTATCCACAAAGTTTCCAGACAGAACTAGTCTCAGTGGATCGATCCTACTGAGAAAATGTGATGGAACAGACGTTTGAATGCTAATTTGTCTTTCTCTAAAAATGGAGAGTGCGGCATCCCCATGGTCACACCATCAGGGGAAAGTGCTACTGAAAAATGACCTCCATGCCAGCATATTCAAGCCGTGTGTGTTTCTCTGCACACAAAATGTTTGGAAAGTTATGTTCCTTCAAGAAAAGAAATGCATCAACAGAGAGTGCTTTCAGCCCTCTATCTATCAGGAGCTGTCTACATTCTCAGTCGTGAGACCTTCAGTCTTTCCTAGGGATCCTAACACCCAGAGTCAGGGCAGTGTGTTTCCATGAACTTTTCAAGCCTTGTAAACACTTTCCAAGTATATACTGGGACTGCTCCTGAAGAAACAGGCTGCACGAGTGTATCCGAGTGTGTTGGGCAGCATACTGTGCTTACCTGCATGAGGTGCCAGTACAATGGAAATCAGTTAGTGGCTGGAGTGGTGAGCAACCTGCTTGCTTCAGAAATTCCAAAGAGTGGACAAATCTATCACTGTCAAAAGTAAGAAAACAGCAATTGGATGGATTTTCAAGGATTTGCTACCCTGCACCATTTTAGAACCAATGTGGTCCCAAAATGAGTGTGGGAGATGAAAATGAGAATTTTGCCACCAAGTTCATATATACAAGTTCACACTCATGATGTGTCCCCACAATACCCACGAATTCTCCAGACAGACCTAGGCTCACTTGATCGCACCTAAAGACAAAATGTTATGGAGTACACGTTTGGATGTTGGTTTGCCTTTCCCAGTGAGTGTGGGAGCCTTCCCTACCATTGCACCTTCAGGGGAATTTTCTACTGACCAATGGCCTACAAGCAAGTGTTTTCAAGCACCGTGTGTCTCTCAGCACACAGAATGTTGGGAAAGCTATGTTCCTTCGAGGACAGAAAGGCATCCATACGGAGTGTATTTTTAGGCCTCTATCTATCAGGAACTGTCTAGAACTCAAGGCATGAGACTTCAAGGCTTTCCCAGGGTCCTAACTTCCAGAGTTAGGGTACTGTGTTTCCCTGCACCTTCCAAGGCTTTAAACACATTCCTTATTCAAACTGGGCCTGCCCATGAGGAAACAGGATGCAGGAGTATGTCTGAGAGGGCTGGGTGCCATACAGTGCTTAACTAGATGAGGTGACATTACACTGGAAATGGGCCAGCAGATAGGAGTAGTGAGCCGCCTGCTTGCTTTAGAAACCTCAAAGGTTTGACCAATGTTATCACTGTCATTATTAGGAAGAGACCAATTGGATGAATCTTCAGGCAGTTGCTAAGGCCGCACTCTTTTAGATCCAACCGACAAAATTTGCTAATTTTGCCAACAGATTCAAGGATGCAGATTCACACTCAGTATGTGTCCCTGTAGTATCCAAGAATTTTCCAGACAGGCAGAGGATCATTGGATCTCTCCTAAAGAGAAAACTTTATAGAATAGACATTTGGTTGGTTGTTTTCTTTTTCCTGTGAGTTTGGGGGTCTTCCCTACAGTAACACAGTCATGGGAAATTGTTACTGAAAAATCACCTTCAAGCAAGGATTTTCAACCAGTGTGTTACTCTCATCACACAGAAATCTGGGATAACTATGTTACTTAAATGCATGAAAGACATAAAAGTGGGTGTTTTTCAGGCATCTATCTGTCAGGAACTATCTAAAGTCTAAGATGTGAGAACTCCAGGTTTGCACACAGGGCCTAATTTCCAAAGTCATAGCCAGTATATTTCATTGCACTTTCAGAGCCTTATGAACACATTCCTGGCTCCTATTGGGTCTGATTCAGAGGAAACTGGCTGTGAAATTATCTAAGATTGCTGAGAGCCATACTGTTGTTACCTAGATTATTTGACATTTTAATGGAAATGATCCAGCTCGATGGGGTTGCAAGCCACCTGCTTGTGTCAGAAACCTGAAAGATTTGACCAAACCTATTGATGTCAGAAGTAGGAAAATATCAATTGGATGGATTTTCAGGCAGCTGCCAGCGCACATCCTGTTAGTGCCAAAAGAGAGACAATGCTAATTTTGCCAAGAAGGTCAAATATTCAGGTTCACAGTCAGTATGTTTCCCTTGCAGTATCCAAGAAATTTCCAGAGAGACCTGGGGCCATTGGATCCTTCTGACAGAGAAAAATTGATGGAAGAGACATTTTGATGTTTGCTTGCTTTTCCCTGTGAGTGTGGGAGCCTTCCCTAGTGTAACACACGTGAGGGGAAATTTTTACTTAAAAATGACTTCCAGGCAAGGGTTTCCACTTAGCGGGTTACTCTCAGCAAACAGAATGCTGGGACACCTGTGTTCACTCGTGGAATGAGCGGCAATGAATAGGGTGCTTTTCAGGCATCTCTCTATCCATGACTGCTGTCTGGATTCTAAGATGTGAGAAGACCACGCTTCCACAGATGCCCTCAATTCCAGAGACACAGCCAGTAAGTTTCCCTGAACTTTCCATGGTTCATGAGCACAGTACTCTATCTTACTGGGACACACCATGAGGAGAGAGTCTGGAGGAGTGTGTCTGACACAGCTGAGTGCCATACTGTTTCTAAGTAGTTTAATTGGCATTCCAATGGAAATGATCTTGCCACAAGGAGTTGCACGCTGCCTGCTTGCTTCAGCAATTCCAGTGTTTTGACCAAAGCTATTGCTGTCGTTAGTGGGAAAAGAGCAAGTGTACTGATTTTCAAGGAGTTGCTAAACCCCAGCCTACTGTGGCCAACACAGAGAAAATTCTAATTTGCCAACAAGGTCCAGAATCCAGGTTCACACTGAGCATGTGTCCAAGCACTATCCAAGAATTTTCCAGACAGACTTAGGATCACTGGATCCCTCCTACAGGGGACTTCACGGAACAGATGTTTTGACATTTGTTTACTTTTCTCTGTCAGTGTGGGGGCATTTCCCATGGTAACACAGGGGAGGGGAAATTGTTACTTCAAAATGACTTCCAGGCAAGAATTTCCAAGCAGTCTGTCACTCTCAGCAAACATAATGCTGTGAAATCTGTGTTTCTTTGAGGAATGAAAGGCAAAAAAAAAAAAGGAGTGTATTTCAGACATCTATCAGAAACTGTCTAGATTCTAAAATGTTAAAACTCCAGATTTGCACAGAGCACCTAATTTTCAGAGTCACAGCCAGTATGTTTGCTCACATTTCTGATACTAGCGAACCCATTCCTAGGTCATCCTGGGACTGTCTATGAAGAAAGAGGCTGTAGGAGTGTGTCTGAGAGTGCTGAATGCCATCGAGTCTGGTTACCTAATGAGTTTACCTGCCATTGGAAATGATCCAGTGGCAAGGAATTGAAAGTCCCATGTTTGCTGCAGAAATCCAAGAGGTCTGACCAAAGATATTGCTGTCACAAGTAAGAAAACAGCAATTGGATGGATCTTCAGGCAGTTGCTACTCTGCACCATTTTAGGACCACCTGAAAGAAAATGCTGAATTAGCCAACAAGGTCCAGGATCCAGCTTCACACTCAGTATGTGTCCATGTACTACCCAAGCATTTTCCAGACAGACCTAGGATCACTGGATCTCTCCTACAGAGAAAACCTGATGGAACAAACGTTTGGATACTAGTTTGCTTTTTCCCTGTGAGTGTGGGACCGTCCTGACTGTAACACAGTCAGGGGAAGTTCTTACTGAAAAATGAAGTCCAAGCAAGCATTTTAGAGCAGTGAGTTACTCTCAGCACACAGAATGCTAGGAACTCCATGTTCCTTTGATGAAAGAAAAACATAAAAGTAGAGTGTTTTTTCATGCATCTGTCTATCAGGAACTCTCTAGATTGTAAGATGTCAGAACTCCAGGTTTGCACAGAGACCCTAATTTCCAGTCATAGCCAGTGTATTTTCCTGCACTTTCTGAGCCTTTTGAACACATTCCTAGCTCATATTGGGTCTGTCCCTCAAGAAAAAGGCTTAGGAAATTATATCTAAATGTGTTGAGTGTCATAATATTGTTACCTTGATTAGTTGACAATCTATTGGAAATGATCCTGCCACAAGGTGTTGCAAGCTGCCGGTTTGCATAGAAATAGAAATAATTTGACCAAACTCATTTATGTTGTAAATAGGAAATTGTCAATTGGATGGATTCTCAGGTAGCTGTCAGCCCACACCCTTTTAATGCCAACAGAGAGAAAAGGTGAGTTTTGCCAACAAGGTTCAATATCCAGTTTCACACTCAGTATGTGTCCCTGCAGTGTCTAAGACTTTTCCAAACAGATCTAGGATCACTAGATCTCTCCTGCAGAGAAAACTTGATGGAACTTTTACTCTGAAGCAGGGTCAGTCTTGTTGAGGTGACTCCTTCCCCAAGGCCACAACTGGGAGTCCTCACACCAAGGCCACAGAAGTGGGCCCCAGAACCAAGGTCACCTGTGAATCGGACTGGGCCCCCTTTGCAACTGTTGCCAAAAGCACCTGATCATCGCTAATGAGCTTCCTGACTCCCTACCAGGCAAGGATGCCCACTCCAGTAAACACCCTATGGTACCCCACCCAATCACCTAATATCAGCATTCCAGTAGGAATTTTCTTTGCCTTGAAACTGTAAAAATTGGCTCTTAACCCAGGAAATCAGTCAACTTTCCCTAGTCTGTCAGGTGGTTGGCCCCCTGAGCCCACAGTGCCCACTTTATCTCTGCTCTTTGTTCTCAATACAAACTCACTCCCTTCTGAAATGCTCTATGTCTGAACATTCTTTTCCAACTCGTACTCAGACGGCCTCAACAAGCCTCCCATCACCAGAGCCACTTTCCTAGATCACACTCACCACTTGCTTGTCCACTCCCAACTCAGAGCAGAAAGGCCCCCTCAGCCTGGTCCTTCCCTCTCACTTCCCGTGCCTGGTCGCCAGGGGCTCACACCGTCCCTGGGCAGGCTGTCTTCTGTGTCCTGCAGAGGCCTCTGTGGTGTCAGGTGAAGAAACAAGAGACACCCATGAAACCTCCCACCCCAGCACAGCAACCAGTACCCACCTACTGGACTCTTCACTCTGGATGGGCCTGGGGGTGTTTCAGGGAACGTCCCCCAACATGTCCTTGTTCTCATCTAATTCTAGCACTGCCCACGTGAGAGTCACTAAGCTAATCTGTGATAACTGCACAGAGAGAATACTTGTTCACTCGCCCCTCCCAGGATACATGGTTCTTATGGGCAGGTGCCTCCCAGGATATGGGGCTCACCTGGGCAGGTATCCTGCAGGGCTCAGCACCCAGGAGCTGTTCACAGAGCCCTCACTGCAAAGAGCCCCCAGCTCCTCTGTTGGACAGATCTGACCTTGAGACCCTCAGAGGAGGACCTGAGGTAACATACAGCAGCTTCAGGATAGTTTTGTGACCTTGGGCTTCACTGGTTGCAGCCTCCTTCCAGCAGGTTTTCCAGAGGGTCCCATAGCACCTGGGCACTGAGTCTGTCTCCACCCACCACCCATCCTCTCCCTGACCCCTGGGTCCCTCTCATTAGAAGAAGGCCTTGCTGAAATCCTCGCCCACTTATAGGTCAGATAAGAAGATGAGAAAACAAGTCAGAGCAGCAGCCCCATATCCATCCTGACCCAAAGGACCCACACCTGTTCCTGGAACCCTGGCCAGGACAACGAGACCCTTTTTCTGAAACCACAAGCCCAGGTGGGCAGATTGGCTGACCTGAATTACCTGCCCTTTGGATGTGTGCCTGGGTTGAGGTCTATATAAACCCCCTCAAGTGCCTGCAGCTGTACCTGATGCTGTCTTTCTGCTTAGATCTTGCAGGGTTGGCTTGATAAGAGAGAGTGAGGGCCCATAGTGTTTCGGGGGATTGGGTCTGTGTTGGGCTCTGCTGGACCTTCTGCAGGAGGTGCTAAGCTGTCACTTCCTAAGGATGGGCTGTGTCACCTGTTCCTGCTGTTGGAAATCTTCTCAGGCAGAAATGAGGAAGCAAGAAAACAGGCAATGGGAGCAGCACAGGAGGAGTAACTCAGGTAGGAAAGTGCAAAGCTTCCAGATCACCCAGGCCAGGACCATTCTGCCTGACCTACAGGAGCCACATCAGTAAGCATGCTGTCGCTGGAGTGGCTCCACTTTTCTCCAGCCTGTGAGGTCTTTGCACATATTCAAGTGTTTTATCTATGAAGGGTGGATGAGGTTCAGGAATGGCTAGCCTGGGGGTCAGCCAGCATTTACTTAGAGATGACTCCGTGTAGTCTCCCAGCTTCCCACTGAGGTCCCTCCTTGGGAGGGGAGGGGGTGAGGTATGTGCAAGGGCTGCTGGCTGGCTACACATGAGTAAGTCCCCATCCCTGACCATCTTCAGAATTGCTCATCCCTGAAGCAAGTGCCCTAATTGGGCTTTCACCTGTGCAACTGGTGGCTTCTTAATTAGCAATGTGGCCATTGATATTAAATGTCCTCCATCAAGACTGAGATGTTACACCACATGTACTGGTGTAAGAACCCGGGGAGGCGTGTGCACCCAGTACCCCTAGGCACAGGCTTCAGACTTGACCCCTCAACATTCTGGAGCCCAGCCACTGCTTTAGCATTTCTGAGGGTCCAGAGCTGATTTTAAGGGTTCTGTAATCCACCCTTCATCTGCTTTAATGAGACCCACATTTCTAGGATCCTACAGAGCAGGGTCTGTGTGGCTGCTCTGTGGCTTCTCTAACATGATCACATGCTGGGTGGTTTAAAACAACAGGAGTTCATCCTCTCTCAGTCCTGGAGACCAGACACCGGAAATCAAGGTGGCACAGGGCTGAGGTCCCTCCAGAGGCTCCAGGACAGGATCATTCCTGCCTTTTCCAACTTCAGGGGCTCCAGGGGTCCCTGGGCTTATGGCCCCCTCCCTCCCATCTCTGCCTCTGCCTTTAAGAGGCTTCCCCTTTGTGTCCTTTTTCGTCTCTTTGAAGGAGTCTGTCAGTTGGATTGAAGGTCACCCTAACCCTAGATGACCTTACCTTGCTATCCTTAACTACATCTACAAAGACTCTTTTCCCAGATACGGCCCTGTTCTGGGGGGACACATCTTTGGTGGCCACCATTTACCCCATTCTCTCTCTGTCAAATAACCCTCATTTTAGGAGATCACCACATGCCCATAAAGACGGGCACAGAGAGCGGCCACACACATGGAGAGAATGAGGCCCTTGGAGTCACCTGGAAGGGATGAAGACCTGGCTTCATCAGGTGAGGGGAATCACAGGGAGGAGAGGAGGATGGTCTTGTTTAGGCTTCAAAAAGACCACGTTGGGGTGGGATGTGAGATGCACAATGGGGGCGGGGAGCTTCATCAGGGCCTGAGGGGGAGGTTAGGCTTGGGCCAGGGCCATGGGTATAGAGGGGACTTAGTGTGGGGGTTGGTCATACACCCAGAAGGAAGAGCTCACAGTCACTGGGGCACAAGGACCTGGGAACCTGGGAGGGCTTCATCTTTCTGAACCTGAAGAGGAAACGTTAAAATTTTACATCACCTCCTGCTCCTTCTGCCTCTGTAACTCAGCTTGCTCCTTGCAAAGTCTGGATCATGTAGGTCACGCAATCTCAGAAAGTGGGGACTTAGAATACTCGGAGCTGGAGCTTATCTCCCTTGTCCTTGCCCTGGCCCCTGCAAACCTTCTTGATCATGCCTATTCATGATAATGAAGAGCCCGCCCCCCTGACACTCTCCTCACCCCAGGGGGAACTCCCCACTCTGCTGGAGCACCTGGCTGTTGGTGGCCACTGACAGCACTCTGGTCTCCTCAGGACCCAGCTTCAGGATACTCTGAGGTTCAGGTCAGGCAGATGGAATCTGGTCTTCTCAGAACCCACTGGGGCTTCGGTTTGGGGGCATTGTGGGGTTTAGTTCAGGTTGATGGAATCTGGTCTCCTCAGGACCTGCTGGGTGTTCAGCTTTGGGACATTGTGGGGTTCAGTTCAGGCTGACAGGAGATGGGTCACCACAAGACCCATGTGGTTTCAGCTTTGGGGCATTGTGGGGTTCAATTCAGGCTGATAGAATTTGATCTCCTCAGGACCTTATGGGGGTTCAGCTTTGTGACATTGTGGGGTTCAGTTCAGGCTGACAGGAGATGGGGCACCACAGGATCCATTGTATTTTGGCTTTGGGGCATTATGGGGTTTAGTTTTGGCTGATGGAATCTAGTTTCCTCAGGACCCATGATCTCCTCAGAACCCATTGGTGCTTCAGCTTTGGGACATTGTGGGGTTCAGTTGAGTCTGACGGGAGTCTGGTTTCCTCAAGATTCCTGCAACGATGTGCTGCTGAAAGAAAAAGTGAGGAAAATTGGGAAGAAGCTTCTGTGTGTGGCTGTTGCTGAAAGTCTGTCTTAAGAGGACCCAAGACTCTTAGGGCTTGATGTGGAAAGTTGTGGGATTTTAGTCAGTTTTTGTCTGTAGTATAAGATGGTGTCCTATATTGTTCCTTGGTGTGTGGTTTCCATTTTTCCCAGCACGGTTTATTGAGGGGGGTAGGGGGGGACTGTCCTTTCCCGCGTATATATTTTTAGTTCCTTTCTTGTAAATTAATTACCATGCACCTGTAGGTTTACTTCTGAGCTCTCTTGACTATTTCTGTGCCAATTCCACACGTCTTCTAGTGACTTTAGGTACATACTCTAGATTGAAGTCAGGGATAGACATGCCACCAGCCTGTTCTGCTTTCTCAGGATCCCTTTGACTCTTCTGGTTCCTTTGTGGCTCCACACAGATGTAAAGATTGCTTTTGTTTCTGTGAAAAATGTCATTGAAATGTTGGCAGTGATTGCATGAATGTGTACGTTGCTTTGTTTAGAATGGATATTTTAATGGTATTTTCACCCATAAGCATGGGATATCTTTTTACTTGTATCCATTTAGTTTCTTTGATCATTGTCTTGTAGTTTTTAGCTTTCAGGTCTTTCAAGTCCTTGGTTAGATTTCTAGTTATGTGGGGGAGGGGATGCAATTGTAAAAGGAATTATTTTCTTAATTTCTCTTTCTGATAGTTCATTATTAGTGTAGAGAATCACAAATGATCTTGCAGTTCTGCTGACTTTCTTTTTTCTTTTTTTTTGGCCCCACAGCTCGACATGTTGGATCTTAGTTCTCTGACCGAGGATCAAACCTGTACCCCCTGCAGTGGAAGTGCAGTCTTAACTACTGGACTGCCAGGCAAGTCTGTGAATTCGCTTTTTAGTTCTGACAGTTGCTTTGGTGTAGTGTTATGTGGAAAACTAGAATTAAGACATCTAATAGTTTCAGTTCCATCTGGTCATCCACAGCACCCAGGGCATGGTGTCTACTAATATACTATTCCTATGGTGCCTTTTAATACCATGTGGACTAGTACAAGGCAATTAGCATCAAACTACTTTAGCTGAATTTAGTTAGGTTAACTCTTGGCCTCTATTGCAATGTTCGATGTCATCTCTGATTTTCTGGCATGTGACTTACATGGCTGTATTGAAAAGTAACTTACTTTCTAGTAAAATTTCAAACGTGTCTACTTTAAATAGTGGTACAAAGTTTTCTACATTCACACCAAATACCGCAATGTGTTTTACCCAAAACATGGTCACTTTCCCAGGAACCAGCCCACAACCCCAAAATGGGGGATAATTATGGTTTCCACATTACAATCCTATCCATAGGACCAGTTCAACTTTCATCAGCTGCCCAAGCTTTGTGCAACTGTCTTTCTTCATTCTAATGCAGTTTTCTTTTTCTGGAGCCATCACTGGGGCTTTCCCTCATGTTAAAAACCTTCATGGATTTAAAGTGACAAGATGACTATGATCTGGGTGGCTTTTCAGTGTGGTTTCTTTCACTGAGAATGTTTTTAGTGCTTTTCCATGTTGTGCCATGTGTCATTTTTTTCACTGTGCTTACAAACATATAACAACATTTATTATTTGAGTCATTTTAAGTATGAACTTCTATAGCATTAACTGCACTCTCATTGTAAAAATTTCCCCACCATTCATCTCCAGAATCTTTCCCTTTTCCTGAAGTGACACTGTAACCATTAAATACTCATAACCCCCAATCCCTGGCCATCTTACTCTACTTGGAATTTGTCTTATATGGATATCTCATACTAGTGGAATCATAGAACATTTTTCCTTTTGTGTCAGGCTTGTTTCACTTCACCTAATGACTTGAAGTTTCATCTACATTATAGCATGTATGAGTTATCTTGTTTTTAAAGGTTGAATCAGATCCCACTGTGTATATACTACATCGTGCTTATCCAGTCATCTGTTGAACACTTGTGCTGCTGCCACCTTTTGGTTACTATGAATAATGCTGCTATGAATATGGGGTTTGAATATCTGTTTCAGTATTTGGTTTTAAATATCTTGAGTGTATAACCTGGACCGGAATTGATGGATTCTATGTTAACTCTGTGTTTAAGTTTTTGTAAAGCCCCCTACTATTTTCTGAAGCTGTGGCATTATTTTACTATATTCCTTTATATGGCAGAGTAATGCATCTCATGGATGGAACTGCCCTATTTGCTCTTCCATTCACTTGTTGGTGGACATTTTCATTGTTTTTAACTTGGATTATCAAGAACACTGCTGCTGTAAATATTGGTGTACAAGTATATATTTGAGCACCTCTTTTAAATTCTTTGGATGTATATCTAGGAGTGGAGTTACCAAAACATATGATATTTCAGTTCAGTCACTCACTCATGTCCGACTCTTTGTGACCCCGTGGACTGCAGCACACCAGGCTCCCCTATCCATCACCAACTCCCAGAGCTTGCTCAAACTCATGTCTATCGAGTTGGTGATGCCATCAACCATCTCATCCTCTGTTATCCCCTTCTGCTCCTGCCTTCAATCTTTCCCAGCATCAGGGTCTTTTCCAATGAGTCAGTTCTTCACATTAGGTGGCCAAAGTATTGCAGTTTCAGCTTCAGCATCAGTCCTTCCAATGAATAGTCAGGGTTGATTTCCCTTAGGATTGACTTGTTGGATCTCCTTGCAGTCCAAGTGATGCTCAAGAGTCTTCTCCAACACCACAGTTCCAAAGCATCACTTCTTCGGTGCTCAGTTTTCTTTGTAGTCCAGCTGTAACGTCTATACATGACTATTGGAACAACCATAGCTTTGAGTACATGGACCTTTGTTGGTAATGTCTCTGCTTTTTAATATGCTGTCTAGGTTGGTCATAACTTTTATTCCAAGGAGCAGGTGTCTTTTAATTTCATGGCTGCAGTCACCATCTTCAGTGATTTTTGAGCCCCCCCCCCCCACAATAAATTCTGTCACCATTTCCATTGTTTTCCTATCTATTTGCCATGAAGTGATGGGGCCAGATGCCATGATCTTAGTTTTCTGAATACTGATTTTTAAGCCAACTTTTTCACTCTCCTCTTTCACTTTCATCAAGAGACTCTTTAGTTATTCTTTGCTTTCTGCCATAAGAGTGGTGTCCTCTGTGTATCTGAAATTATTGATATTTCTCCTGGCAATTTTGATTCCAGCTTGTGCCTCATCCAGACCCGAGATTTCACATGATATACTCTGCATATAAGTTAAATAAGCAGGGTGCTGTACTCCTTTCCTGATTTGGAACCAGTCCATTGTTCCATGTCTAGTTCTAATTGCTGCTTCTTCACCTGCATACAGATTTCTCAGGAGGCAGGTAAGGCAGTCTGGTATTCCCATACCTTTCAGAATTTTCCACAGTTTGTGGTGATCTGCAGAGTCAAAGGCTTTGGCATTGTTAACAAAGCAGAAGTAAATATTTTTCTGGATGTTTTTCTCTCTTGCTCTTTCAGTGATGCAACGGGTGTTGGCAATTTGATCTCTGGTCCCTCTGTCTTTTCTAAATCCAGCTTGAACATCTAGAAATTCATGGTTCACTTACTGTTGAAGCCTGGCTTGGAGAAATTTGATCATTACTTTGTTAACATGTGAGATGAGTGCAACTGTGTGGCAGTTGGAACATTCTTTGGCTTTGCCTTTCTTTGGGATTGGAATGAAAACTGACCTTTTCCAGTCCTGTGGCCACTACTGAGTGATATAATTACATTTTTATGTTTTTGAGAAAATGCTTGTTTTGGACACATTGATTGCACCATTTTACCTCTCCACAAGTAAAGTTTTGAGCTTCAATTTCGTACATTTTCGCCAACATTTGTTATTTGTCTTTATTGTTGATTTTCCTCACGTCCATCCTGAGTGCCTTATTAAGGAGGAAGTCATAATGCAGGGCCCACATTTGAGGAGAGGAGAGTTAGCTTCATATACTTGATGGACAGCTGAGTCTGTATCAATTATTTAGAATCTTTCTGTGTGAGATTTTTATTCAACATTACTCATAAAACCTAATTTTTACTTTTTACCAGTTTGGACACCTGAAAATTATTTTAAACTTTTGGGAGCTTCCCTGGTGGCTCAGCCTGTAAAAGCATATGCTTGCAATGCAGGATACCTGGGTTCAATCCCTGGGTGGGGAAGATCCCCTGGAGAAGGAAATGGCAACCCACTCCAGTACTCTTGCCTGGAAAATTTCATGAATGGAGGCGCCTCATAGCTTACAGTCCATGGGGTTGCAAAGAGTCAGACACGACTGAGCAACTTCACTTTCACTTTCTTTTGGCTATAATCCAGCCAATTAGACTGCTTAGTTCATTCTAGCTTTGGCTATTGAGAGCTTTTTCCATACTCTCCTGCTTTTATTTTACATAATTCAGCTTTTATGGGGCTTTTTGGTCCTTCTTTCTCACATTTTAAGATTATGCTGCTTTACATATTTATTGTCTCAGTCCTAGTATCAGACACATATTTAAAGAGTCCTTGTCCCTTTTCGTTAGAGCATATTAATAAAAACTTGTATGTGGGAACTTAATAATCTCAGCAGACAATGCATGGAAATACACATGCATGTATCCAGACTATGCATACAGACAGTTATGAAGATTTTCACATGGAGTTATATGTTTCTGCATTAGGCTAAAGATAGTTTATAATGATGTCTCCAACCTGATCTCTTATGACACAGGTATTATAACCTTCTCCTTTTGTCTGCCTGTAACTTCCCACTCCAATGGTAAGAAACCTGGCTTCCACTACTCATCACTTATCAAATTCAGGGCTTGCTCCTTCAATAACTGATATGGTAGTTTCAGTCCTGTTAGCTACAAACCCCCGTGGAAAGAACTTACAGAGCCCATTGTTTATGTATGGTACATTTGCCTTTGGCCTGCAGATTCCATTCATTTACACAGTGAACTTAGGTCAGATAATTTTGTCCTAAGAGTGAGAGTGGCCTTTTAAAATTTTTCTTCTTCCTTTTAAATCTTTTGGCTGTGCCACGTCATGTGGGGTTTTAGGTCCCTGACCAGGAATTGAACCCATATTTCCTGCATTGGCAACGTGGAGTCTTAACCACTGGGCCCCTAGGGAAGTCTGAAGCTTTTCATTTATTTCTCAATCTGTTATATTCTTTGTTAAATTCTGCATTCCAGTCTTTAGCACTCCATACCATAAATAAATAAATGTGAATAGGTAATAAATTACTTGTGTTCTGAAAACAGAAATCTATGTGCTTAGACAAATGCATAGTGGCAGGTATTCCTCACTAAAGTACCATGTGAAATATTTCAACCATATATTCCATAAACTCTTTATCATGTCTGTTTTACCTTTGCTAGAATGTCTTATACGATCATACAGTGTGTAGCACTTGAGGCTGGATTCCCTCACTCAGTAATGTAAGTGTTAGATTCATGCTTTCCTTTATTTTTATTTTAAATTGGTCTGTGGTTCATTCCTCTATATCTCTGAATGCTATTTTATTGCATTAGATGAGAGGAAAGATAATTTTCCCCCTAGCCTCAATGCTCTTCACTGAGATGTTCATAATGAAAGGAAGATGGATTGGAGAAAAACAATCAGAAGTTTAATATATGACATGCATACCTCCTATATAGTTGAAAGATACCTGGGAAAACTGTCACTTTCTGAAATGGTCCAAGACTTTACCTTAAATGCTATCATCAGCTAAGAATGAAAGAAGGAGGTTAAGGAATGGAAGAAGCTATTTAAGGGAGATTATTAGGTGAAGCACAGTAAACAAAGACATGGTGGTATGCAGATTAACTTCCAGGTCCATTCCATAGACCTTCTTGATATTTAGTCAAGTCATTTAGTGATATCAAGTCAGTCTTGATACTTAGTCCATTCTTGATATTTAGCCATCCTCTATTTCCTGGTCCAGACAGGGACACGTCCTTAAAGATGGAGATATCCTTAACAAATGTAAATCTACTTCATAAAATGGAATTTCGACTTGGTTTTCAAAAATCCTCCTGGGGCGACTGTTTGTTTTTTTCTTTTGTTTTGTTTTGTTTTTTTTAATTAATCAGTCCAAAATAACCCTTTTGTCAAATGTGCATATTTTGGGTGTGCTTTTTGTGCTCCCCTTGAAATGTGCATTCAGGGGAGGAGTGTCACCCTGGAGACTGTTGATATGTGACCCCATGGACAGGGACTGGGTTGGTCACCCTGAAGAATGTGGATATGTGACCCCAGGGGAATGGTCAGAAGGAATTCACCCTGGAGACTGTGGAATTGTGAGCCCAGTTGCAAGGCTTGGGAAGGGGTCACCGTGGAGACTGTGGATGTGTGACTCCAGATACAGTGTCTGGGAGGGATCACCCAGGGGACTGTAGATATGTGATCCTAGATATAGGGTTTGGGAGAATGTCACCCTGCAGACTGTGGACATGTGACCCCAGGTGCATGGTCCAGTGTGTTGTGATCACCCTGGAGATTGTGGAAGCGTGACCACAGGTACTGGGTCTGGGAAGTGGCGTCATCCTGGAGATGTGCACATGTGATTACTGACACAGGATATTTCAGGTGGAGTCACCTTGGAAACTGGAGGAGTGACCCCAGGTGCAGGGTCTGGGGTGAGGTTCAGTGACGTCAGGACTCTTGTCTTGTTGGGAGAGACACATCAGGATTCTCCTTGAGATGTTGCAATGTAATACGGACGCCTCTCAAGGTGAGGGGGGAGACCAAGTTTGCCTTTGCAGTTGCCAGAGCAATACTGTGACTCCTGTCAGTTTTCAAGAGGAGACAGGTTTCATCTCCTTTTGAAGCATTGAACTCCACGTGCCTCTCGTGTTGTCAAAGGGATGTGAGGCCTCCTGTCAAAATGAGGCGGGGAACTAGGGCATTCTCTAGGGTCTCCACAGGGGATTCAGACGTCCCTTCCTCTTATGAGATGAAAGACGAACCTGCATTCAAGTCACTGCAGGGAAATCCGGCCTTATTTCAAACCAGGGCATCTTGGTGTCCATTCCACGTGAGGCAGCAAACTCAGGGTCCCTCTCACATATCTATAGCTGAGAGAAGCCTCCTCTTTAGGTGTTGTTTAAACCTGGCATTCCTCTTGAGTCAAAGCCAGGAAATCAGGTCTCATCTCGAGATGATTTGAGGTACACGGAGCTGTTTTCTAGTTGCTGTGCTGAACAGGGTGTTCCTCTATACTTAGGACAGTGTTTTCGGGGAATCTCTGGAGTTGCCTAAAGGAAGTCAAGCCACATGTCGTGTTTGATGGGGAACGCCAGATGGCTCTGGAGCCAATGAAGGGGAATCTGGCCTCATCTTGAGTTGATTTGGAGTACACGGAGTGCTTTCATGTTGCTGCGGGGACCTCAGGGTCCCTCTAGACTTGTATCAGTGTTCTTGGGGACTCTCTAGAGTTCCATCAAGGACGTCAAGGCTCCTTTCATGTTTGATGGGGAACACGGACTTGCTCTTCACTCAGTGCAGGGGAATCTGATCTCATCTCTCATCGAGTGGGAAGTCTCATGGTTTTTCTTGAGTTGCGGAGGGAACCTGGGGTATATTCTCGAGTGACGACAGGGATGGACTCTTAAAACTCCTGTTTGTTCAATGATGTCAGGACGCCTGTCTAGTTGTGAGGGTCACCTCGGGATTCTCCTCGAAACTTGGTTGGACAATAGGGAGGCCTCTCGAGATGAGTAGGGAAACCCACTGTCACTTTCAAGTTGTTACAGGAATACTGGGATTCCTGTCAATTTTCAAGAGGAGTCAGTCATCGTCTACTTTTGAAGCATTGAAATCCGTGTTCCTCTCGAGTTGTCAAAGGGATGTGAGACCTCCTGTGGAAATGAGGTGGGGAACTAGGGCTTTCTCTAGGGTCTCCACAGGGGATTCAGACATCCCTTCATCTTTTGAGATGAAAGACAAGCCTGCATTCATGTCACTGCAGGGAAATCCGGCCTTATGTCGAGTCACGGCATCTCGGTGTCCATTCCACTTGAGGCAGCAAACTCAGGGTCCCTCTCACGTACCTATAGCTGAGAGAAGCTTCCCTGTGAGGGGGTTCTGGAAAGTTGGCATTCCTCTTGATTCGAAGCCAGGGAATCAACTCTCATCTCGAGATGATTTGAGGTACACGGAGCTGTTTTCTAATTGCTGTGCTGAACGTGGTGTTCCTCTATACTTAGGACAGTGTTTTCAGGGAATCTCTGGAGTTGCCTAAAGGAAGTCAAGCCACTTGTCGTGTTTGATGGGGAACGCCGGATGGCTCTGGAGCCAATGTAGTGTAATCTGGCCTCATCTCATGTTGATTTGCAGTACACTGAGCACTTTCGTGTTGCTGCGGTGACCTCAGGGTCACTCTAGACTTGTATCAGTGTTCTTGGGGACTCTCTGGAGTTCCATCAAGGAAGTCAAGGCTCCTTTCATGTTTGATGGTGCACATGGAATTGCTCTGCACGCAATGCAGGGGAATTTGATCTCATCTCTCTTCGAGTGGAAAGTCTCATGGACTTTCTCGCGTTGCGGAAGGAACCTGGGTTATATTCTCGAGTGACGAAGGGGATGGCCCCTCATAACGCGTGTTTGTTCAGCGACATCAGGCCTCCAGTCTCGTTGCGAGGGACAACTCGAGATTCACTTCGAGACTTGGCAAGTCAATAAGGAGGACACCTCTCGAGGTGAGGCGGGAGACCCAGTGTCCTTTCAAGTTGCCACAGGGATACTGGGATTCCTGTCAATTTTCAAGAGGACTCAGTCATCGTCTACTTTTGAAGCATTGAATTCCGCTTTCCATTCGTGTTGTCAAAGGGATGTGAGGCCACATGTCAAGATGAGGTGGGGAAATAGGGCTTTCTATAGGGTCTTCAAGGGGATTCAGGAATCCCTTCATCTGATGAGATGAAAGACGAGCCTGCACTCAAGTCACTGCAGGGAATTCCGGCCTTATTTCGAGTCAGGGCATCTCGGTGTCCATTTCACTTGAGGCAGCAAACTGAGGGTCCCTCTCACATACCTAGAGCTGAGAAAAGCCTCCGCTTGAGCTGCTGTGGAAAGTGGGCATTCCTCTTGATTCGAAGCCAGGAAATCAGCTCTCATCTCGAAATGATTTGGGGTACACGGAGCTTTTCTCGAGTTGCTGTGCTGAACTTGGTGTTCTTCTATACTTGGGACGGTGTTCTCGGGGAATCTCTGGAGTTGCCTAAAAGAAGTCAAGCCACTTGTCCTGCTTGATGAGGAATGCTGGATTGCTCTAGAGCCAATGCAGGGAAATCAGGCCTCACCTCAAGTTGATTTGAGGTAAACGGGGATATTTCGTGTTGCTGCGTTGACCTCAGGGTCCCACTAGACATGTGACAGAGTTATTGGGGACTATGTGGAGTTTCATCTAGGAAGTCAAGGCTCCGTTCGTGTTTGATGGGGAACACCGACTTGCTTTGCATGCAATGCAGGGGAATCAGGCCTCGTCTCACGGCGAGGGGGAATTCTCATGGTTTTCTCGAGTTGTGGCGGGAAACTGGGTTATATTCTCGAGTTACAGCTGGGATGGCCCTTCAAAACTTGTGTTGGTTCAGTGATATCAGGACTCCTGTCTAGTTGTGAGGGACACATCGAGATTCTCCTCGAAGCTTGGCAGGGCAATAGGGACGCCTCTCAATGTGAGAGGGGCAACCCAAGGTCCTTTCCAGTTGCCACAGGAATTTTGGGATTCCTATCAATTTTCAAGAGGAGGGAGCGATACTCCCCTTTTGAAGCATTTAAATCCACGTGCCTCTCGAGTTTCAAAAGGATGTGAGGCCTCCTGTTGAGATGAGCCGGGGAACTAGGGCTGTCTCTAGGGTCTCCACAGGGGATTCAGACATCCCTTCATCTTGTTTGATGAAAGACGAGCCTGCATTCAAGTCACTCCAGGGAATTCCGGCCTTATTATGAGTCAGGGCATCTCGGTGTTCATTCCACTTGAGGCAGCAAACTCAGGGTCCCTCTCACATACATATACCTGACAGAAGCCTCCTCGTCAGGTGCTTGTGTAAAGTTGACATCCCTCTTGAGTCAAAGCCAGGGAATCAGCTCTCATCTCGAGATGATTTGGGGTACACAGAGCTTTTCTCGAGTTTCTGTGCTGAACTTGGTGTTCCTCTAGTCTTGAGATGGTAGTCTCGGGTAATCTCTGGAGTAGCCTAACGGAAATCAAGCCACTTTGTGTGTCTGATGGGGAACGAGTGATGTCTCTGGAGACAATGCAGGGGAATCGGGTCTCATCTCGAGTTGATTTGAAGTACACGGTGCACTTTCATATTGCTGCAGGGGACCTCAGGGTCTCTCTAGACTTGTGACAGTGTTCCTGGGGACTCTCTGGAGTTCCATCAAGGAAGTCAAGGCTCCTTTCGTGTTTGATGGGGAACACGGACTTGCTCTGAATGCAGTCCAGGGGAATCGGGCCTCATCTTGAGTTGATTTGGAGTACACGGAGCCCTTTCACGTTGCTGCGGGGACCTCAGGGTCCCTGTAGACTTCTGACAGTGTTCTTGGGGTCTCTCTGGAGGTCCTTCAAAGAAGTCAAGTCTCCTTTCCTTTTGATTGGGAACACGGACTTAACCTGCATACATTGCATGGGAACTGGGCCTCATCTCGCGGTGAGGAGAAAGTCTCATTGTTTTTCTGGAGTTGTGGAGGGAACCTGGTTATGTTCTAGAGTTACGGCGGGGATGGCCCTTCAAAACTCATGTTTGTTCAGCGATGTGTGAACTCCTGTCTAGTTGCGAGGGACACCTTGAGATTCTCCTCAAGGCTTGGCAGGACAATAGTGACGCCTCTCGAGGTGACGGGGGAGACCCAGTGTCCTTTCAAGTTGCAACAGACATACTGGGATTCCTGTCAATTTTCAAGAGGACTCAGTCATCGTCTCCTTATGAAGCACTGAATTCCGCATTCGACTCGTGTTGTCAAAGGGATGTAAGGTCACCTGTCGAGATGAGGTGGGGAAATAGGGCTTTGTCTAGGGTCTCCACAGGGGATTCGGACATCACTTCATCTTTTGAGATGAAAGACAAGCCTGCATTCAAGTCACTGCAGGGAAATCCAGCCTTATGTCGAGTCAGGGAATCTCGGTGTCCATTCCACTTGTGGCAGCAAATTCAGGGTCCCTCTCACATACCTATAGTTGAGAAAAGCATCCGCTTGAGCTGCTTGTGGAAAGTTGGCATTCCTCTTGAGTCGAAGCCAGGGAATCAGCTCTCATCTCGAAATGTTTTGGGGTACACGGAGCTTTTCTCGAGTTGCTGTGCTGAACTTGGTGTTCCTCTAGACTGGTGGCGGTATTCTCATAGAGTCTCTGGAGTTGCCTAAAAGAAGTCAAGCGACTTGTGCTCTTTGATGAGGAATGCAGGATTGTTCTGGAGCCAATGCAGGGAAATCAGGCTTCATCTCGAGTTGATTTGTTGTACACGGGGCTCTGTCGTGTTGCTGCATTGATCTCAGGGTCCCTCTAGACTTCTGACAGAGTTCTTGGGGACTATGGAGAGTTTCATCTAGGAAGTCAAGGCTCCTTTCGTGTTTGATGGGGAACACGGACTTGCTCTGCATGCAATGCAGGGGAATCGGGCCTCATCTCACGGTGAGGGGAAAGTCTCATTGTTTTTCTGGAGCTGTGGTGTGGAACCTGGGTTATATTCTCGAGTTACGGCAGAGTTGGCCCTTCAAAACTCGTGTTTGTTCAGCGACGTCAGGACTCCTGTCTAGTTCCGAGGGACACCTTGGGATTTTTCTCGAGGCTTGGCAGGACAATTGGGATGCCTCTCGAAGTGAGGCGGGACACCAGGTTTCCCTTTGCAGTTGCCAGAGCCATACTGTGACTCCTGTCAGTTTTCAAGAGGAGTCAGGCTTCGTCTCCTTTTGAAGCATTGAACTCCGCTTGCCTCTCATGTTGTCAAAGGGATGTGAGGCCTCCTGTCGAGATGAGGCTGGGAACTAGCGTATTCTCTAGGGTCTCCACAGGGGATTCAAACATCCCTTCATCTGTGAGATGAAAGACAATCCTGCATTCAAATCACTGCAGGGACATCCGGCCTTATTTCAAGTCAGGGCATCTCGGTGTCCATTCCACTTGAGGCAGCAAACTCAGGGTCCCACTCACATACCTATAGCTGAGAGAAGCCTCCTCTTTAGGTGTTGTTTAAAGCTGGCATTCCTCTTGAGTCAAAGCCAGGGAATCAAGTCTCATCTCGAGATGATTTGAGGTACACGGAGCTGTTTTCTAGTTGCTGTGCTGAACATGGTGTTCCTCTATACTCAGGACGTTGTTCTCGGGGAATCTCTGGAGTTGCTTAAAGGAAGTCAAGTCACTTGTCATGTTTGATGGGGAACGCCGGATGGCTCTGGAGCCAATGAAGGGGAATCTGGACTCATCTCGAGTTGATTTGGGGTACACCGAACTATTTCATGTTGCTGCGGTGACCTCAGGGTTCCTCTAGACATTTATCAGTGTTCTTGGGGACTCTCTGGAGTTCCATCAAGGAAGTCAAGGCTCCTTTCATGTTTGATGGGGAACACGGAATTGCTCTTCACTCAGTGCAGGGGAATCTGATCTCATCTCTCATCGAGCGGGAAGTCTCATGGTTTTTCTCGAGTTGTGGAGGGAACCTGGGTTATATTCTCAAGTGACGATGGGGATGGCCCGTCAAAACTCGTGTTTTTTCAGCTACGTCAGGACTCCTGTCTAGTTGCGATGGACAACTCGGGATTGTCCTCGAGTCTTGGCAGGGCAATAGGGATGCCTCTCGAGGTGAGGCGGGAGACCCAGTGTCCTTTCAAGTTGCCACACGGATACTGGGACTTCTGTCAATTTTCAAGAGGACTCAATCATTGTCTACTTTTGAAGCACTGAACTCCGTGTTCTACTCGTGTTGTCAAAGGGATGTGAGGCCTCCTGTCGAGATGAGGCGGGGAACTAGGGCTTTCTCTAGGGTCTTCATAGGGGATTCAGATATCCCTTCATCTTTTGAGATGAAGGATGAGCCGGCATTCAAGTCACTGCAGGGAATTCCGGCCTTATTTCGAGTCAGGGCATCTCGGTGTCCATTCCACTTGAAGCAGCAAACTCAGGGTGCCTCTCACATACCAAGAGCTGAGAAAAGCCTCCACTTGAGCTGCTTGTGGAAAGTTGGCATTGCTCTTGTTTCAAAGCCAGGGAATCTGCTCTCATCTCGAAATGATTTGGGCTACACGGAGCTTTTCTCGAGTTGCTGTGCTGAACTTGGTGTTGCTCTAGACTTGGGATGGTGTTCTCGGGGAATCTTGGAGTTGCCCAAAAGAAGTCAAGCCACTTGTGCTCTTTGATGAGGAATGCAGGATTGCTCTGGAGCCAGTGCAGGGGAATCGGGCCTCATCTCGAGTTGATTTGTGGTACACGGTGCTCTTTCCTATTGTTGCACTGACCTCAGGGTCCCTCTAGACTTCTGACACAGTTCTTGGGGACTATGTGGAGTTTCATCTAGGAAGTCAAGGCTCCTTTCGTTTTTGATGGGGAACATGGACTTGCTCTGCATGCAATGCAGGGGAATCGGGCCTCATCTCATGGCAAGGGGGAATTCTCTCGGTTTTCTTGAGCTGTGGCGGGAACCTGAGTTATGTTCTCAAGTTATGGTTGGGATGGCCCTTCAAACTCGTGTTGATTCAGTGACATTAGGACTCCTGTCTAGCTGCAAGGGACAACTCGGGATTCTATTCAAGGCTTGGTAGGGCAATAAGGATGCCTCTCGAGGTGAGGGGGGAGACCCAGGGTCCATTCCAGTTGCCACAGTAATTTGGGGATTCCTATCAATTTTCAAGAGGAGGCAGCCATGCTCTCCTTTTGAAGCATTTAAATCCATGTGCCTCTGGAGGTTTCTAAAGACTGTGAGTCCTCCTGTCGAGATGAGCCAGGGAACTAGGGTTTTCTCTAGGGTCTCCACAGGGGATTCAGACATCACTTCATCATGTGTGATGAAAGACGAGCCTGCATTAAAGTCACTGCAGGGAAATCCAACCTTATTTCGAGTCATGGCATCTGGGTAACCATTCCACTTGATGCAGCAAACTCAGGGTCCCTCTCACATACCTAGAGCTGAAAGAAGCCTCCTCTTGAGGGGCTTGTGGAAAGTTGGCATTCCTCTTGAGTCGAAGCCAGGGAATCAGCTCTCATCTCGAGATGATTTGGGGTACACGGAATTTTCTCGAGTTGCTGTGCTGAACTTGGTATTCCTCTTGTCTTGAGACGGTATTCTCAGGTAATCTCTGGAGTTGCCTAAAGGAAGTCAAGCCACTTGTTGTGTTTGATGGGGAATGAGTGATGGCTCTGGAGCTAATGCAGGGGAATCGGGCCTCATCTCGAGTTGATTTGAAGCACACAGTGCACTTTCATGTTGCTGTGGGGTTCTCAGGGTCCCTCTAGACTTTTCAAAGTGTTCCTGGGGACTCTCTGGATTTCCATCAAGGAAGTCAAGGCTCCTTTCGTGTTTTATGGGGAACACAGACTTGCTTTGCATGCAGTGCATGGGAAGCGGGCCTCATCTCGAGTTGATTTCAAGTACACAGTGCATTTTCATGTTGCTGCGGGGACCTCAGGGACCCTCGAAACTTGTGACAGTGTTCCTGGGGACTCTCTGGATTTCCATCAGGGAAGTCAAAGCTCCTTTCGTGTTTGATGGGGAACACAGACTTGCTCTGAACGCAGTGCAGGGGAATCGGACCTCATCTCGAGTTGTTTTGGAGTACACAGAGCCTTTACATGTTGCTCTGTGTTCCTCTCGAGTTGTCAAAGGGATGTGAGGCCTCCTTTTAAGATGAGGCTGGGAACTAGGGTATTCTCTAGGGTCTCCACAGGGGATTCAGACATCCCTTCATCTTGTGAGATGAGAGATGAGCCTGCATTCAAGCCACTGCAGGGACACCTGGCCTTATTTTGAGTCAGGGCTTCTCAGTGTCCATGTCACTTGAGGCAGCAAACTCAGGGTCCCTCTCACATACCTATAGCTGAGAGAAGCCTCCTCTTTAGGTGTTGTTTAAAGCTGGCATTCCTCTTGAGTCAAAGCCAGGGAATCAGCGCTCATCTCGAGATGATTTGAGGTACACAGAGATGTTTTCTAGTTGCTGTGCTGAACGTGGTGTTCCTCTATACTTAGGACGGTGTTCTCGGGTAAACTCTGGAGTTGCCTAAAGGAAGACAAGCCACTTGTCGTGTTTGATGGGGAATGCTGGATGGCTCTGGAGACCATGCAGGGGAATCAGGCCTCACCTCGTGTTGATTTGAAGTACACAGAGCGCTTTCGTGTTGCTGTGGGGAACTCAGTGTCCCTCTATACCAGTGACAGTGTTCCTGGGGACTCTTTGGAGTTCCATCAAGGAAGTCAAGGCTCCTTTCGTGTTCATGGGGAACAGGGAATTGCTCTGCCTGCAGTGCAGGGGATTCAGGCCTCATCTCACGGCCAGGTGAAAGCCTCATGGTTTTTCTCGAGTTGCGGCAAGAACCTGGGTTATGTTTTCTAGTTACGACGAGGATGGACCTTCAAAACTTGTGTTGGATCAGCAACGTCAAGATTCCTCTCTAGTTGCGAGGGACACCTCGGAATTCTCCTCGAGGCTTGCATGGGCAATAGGGATGCCTCTCGAAGTGAGGCGAGAGACCCAGGGTTCCTGTCCAGTTGCCACAGGGATATCGTGATTCCTATCAATTTTGAAAAGGAGTCAGGCTTCGTCTCCTTTTGAAGCATTGAACTTCGAATGCCTCTCGAGTTTTCAAAGGGAAGTCAGGCCTCATGTCGAGATAAGGCAGGGAACTAGTGCTTTCTCTAGGGTCTCCACAAGGGATTCAGACATCCCTTCTTTATGTGAGATGAAAGATGAGCCTGCATTCAAGTCAATGCAGGGAAATCCGGCCTTATTTTGAATCAGGGCATCTCGATGTCCATTCCACTTGAAGCAGCAAAATCAGGTTCCCTTTCACATACATATAGCTGAGAGAAGCCTCCTCTTGAGTTGCTTGTGGAACGTTGGCATTCCTCTTGAGTCCAATCCAGGGAATCAGCTCTCATCTTGAGATGATTTGTGGTACACGGAGCTTTTGTCGAGTTGCTGTGCTGAACTTGGAGTTCCTCTAGATATGGGACGGTGCTCTCGGTTAATCTCTGGGGTTGCTAAAAGAAGTCAAGCTACTTGATCTGTTTGATGGGGTATGCACGATGGCTCTGGAGCCAATGGAGGGGAATCCGGCCTCATGTCAAGTTGATTTGTAGTACACGAAGCTCTTATGTGTTGCTGTGGTGGCCTCAGCACCTCTAGACTTGTGAGGTGCTGAAGTCCCCAGTCTTCTTGGGGACTATGTGGAATTTCATCTAGGAAGTCAAGGCTCCTTTAGTGTTTGATGGGGAACTCAGATGTGGTCTGCATGCAATGCAGGGGAATCACACCTCATCTCGAGTCGATTTGGGGTACACGATGCTCTTTTGTGTTGCTGCGGGGACCTCA
>NW_027077860.1:0-205000 GCF_963930625.1 Muntiacus reevesi
CACGCGCCTGGCCCGGCCCGGGGCGCTTCCCGGACCCCAAGCGGCCTGGCAAGGCTGCGGGAGCTCTGCCGGGGGTTGGGGAGGGGGGTGGCTTGAGCGGGGAGGATGTCTCGGTTCCCCCCCACCCCCCGCCCCCCACCATCCCGTTCGCTGCACAGGGTCAGGTGGCTCCGGACGAGCGGGGCGTCGGCCCGGGGCCGCGGTCCACAGAGCCTCCTGCAGGCTTAGGGGCATCCCAGCCCGGGCCCCAGGCGCCCATCCTGCAGGCTGTGCAAACCCCCTGGAGTGCCTCAGCCCCGCCCTGTCCCCAAACCGAGGCCCGCCCTGCCCCCACGCCACGGGCCCAGCACAGGACCTTCCTGAGAGAGCGGACGAGCGACAGCCAGGCACACGGACAGGCACTCGCACGCACCCACGCAAGGTGAGACAGAGGCAGAAAGAGTCGAGGGTTCACAAAGAGACTGGAAGACAGCGTGTGGGCAGGGGGGTCTCGGGCAAGTTGCCGGGCAGCTGCAGAGACCACCCGGCCCTGAGCAGCCAAAGCGATGGGGGCGGGGGGAGGCCACTGAGCAGCGGCGGGCCTGGAGAAGCCCAGGGTGGGAGGACACCTGAGATCTCCTCGCTCCGCGCCCCGCCCCCCTCCCCCCAACCCCATGCACGCATGCCACGCCGGGGCGCTCTGACACTAGCTTCTCTGGAGTTTTGTCACTTGAATTTCTCTCCCTCTGCTCAACTGAGTGATGACAGTGTATTGAACAGCTAGGTCATTTCCAAATAAATTAAGCTTAGTGTTTCACAGGACACCCGGACATGTTTGGAGAGACCAGCACGGATGCATGTACACCAACCTTGGTAACTGGACAACCAATGGGAAATTAGTGTCTGACTCAGGAGAGAGAAAGAAACCCAAACAGATGGAATGAAATGAAAAGAAACACAGGCTTTGCAACTCACACCCTAATTCAATTACCAGAAAATAAACAACACTATAACCATTATACAAAAACAATAGACCTCTCCATGACCTTTGGTCGGGTGAGGAGTTCAAACACACAGCAAAAAAAAGCCAACTTTTCCAAGTCGTGAATATGTTAGTTCACACATTGACTTTTACATTGAAATGTGTAACAAATAAACTTAAAATCATTGACTCACTACATAAGCATGGAAGTATTTTAAATATAAAATATATTCTGTAGTATTCAGGAAGCACTTGGCACATCTCTAAGTGTATCAGACCCAAAACTGGAACGTAGTGGAAGAGTCAGGATAGTCTAGAAATGAATCCCTAACTAAAAGGAACACACAGGATTACTGTAGATAAAAAAGGTTAAAGAAGAGAAGCTAGAAATCAGTCAATAAATGTCTTAGGGGTTAGCTTAGAGTGACTAGCCTCTGCGTGACTCTTTAAATTTTTCATGTTTGCAGCTTCCAAATTTTCCATTTTGAGAATAATACTTTCGCCTCCAAACCAGAGTGACTTGGGGACACAAAGGTAGAAGTCGATAATTTTCTTTGCCTATGTCTGAATATTTACAGTCGGAGGTAGAAAAGGAGGAGTCTGTCCCTTGTCTAGATGATGTCAATCCCCAGGTGTGGGATGTCTCCAGCCCTGGTTTAGCCATAAGTGTCCCACCAGTAAAGATTTCTCTGAGACCAAATGCTCCCTAGCCCTGGAAAAGACAATATCCCTTAAAACCAGTAGCTCTTGAGGGTCTTAAACCATTAGTTAACAAATACCGAGATACTGGAACTCGAATCAGCTGTGAGTCCCCCTGCAACACCCCAATCTTGCCCGTTCAAAAACCAGATGGATCTTACCGATTCGTCCAGGATCTAAGAGCTGTTAATGAAGCTGTGGTTCCCATCCACCCCATAGTCCCAAACCCATATACCCTCCTATCCCAAGTCCCAGGAAATGCCAAGTACTTCTCAGTCTTGGACCTTCAAGGTGATTTCTTTTGCATTCCTCTCCATCCTGAATCCCAAAAACTCTTTGCTTTTGAGTGGCGGGACTTGGAAACAAGAGAGACCATACAACTCTCGACTGGACTCGACTACCCCAAGGGTTTAGGGACAGCCCTCCTAACTTCGGGACTTCCTCGGCGAGAGAAATAAGGGAATTAACTTTAACAAACAGTAGTCTAATACAGTATGTGTACGACTTGCTCATAGCTAGGCCAGATTTTACCAGCTCTCAAATGGACACTATTTAAAACGCTCACTTTCCTGTATGAAAAGGGTTATCGAGTATCCCCCAAGTAGGCTCATTTTAGCTTAACCCAAGTAAAATACCTTGGATTTATAATGACGGAGAGAAAAAGAATGCCTACCCCGAGGCGAGATCCCTCATCTTAAATACCCCGTACCCCCAAACAAAACAACAGCTTAGGGGATTTTTAGGAAGGACCGGGTTTTGCAGGATCTGGATTCCTAATTATGGCAATCTGGCCAGACCCCTATATGAAAATTTAAGGGGGAAAGACGAAGAGCCACTCGACTGGCATGAGACCTGCAAGGTGGCCTTTAATGCCCTAAAAGAGTCCATCACTACAGCCCCAGCTTTAGGCCTCCCCAACCTGGAGAAGCCTTTTAGACTCTATGTTTCTGGAAGGACAGGAACTGCTCTTGGGGTGTTAGAGCAGATGATGGGGCCCGTATGACAACCTGTGGCTTATCTCTCAAAATAACTAGATGAGGTGGCCAGAGGGTGGCCCACTTGCCTCCGGGCAGTAGCAGTCATCGCTCTTATGGTTAAGGAGGCATCTAAGCTGACCCTGGGTCAGCCCACCACAGTGTATACGCCTCACCGGGTGCAAGCAGTCTTGGAAACGAAAGGGGACAGGTGGATGACAGGGGGAAGGATGACCCAATACCAAGCCCTCCTCCTTGACACTCCAGAAATAAAGTTGAGGGTCTGCCAGACTTTAAATCCAGCAACCTTACTGCCAGATCCCCCTACCTCCCCTCTGGATCACCAATGCATACAAATCACAGACGAGTTATACTCTTCTCGCCGGGACCTATCAGAGACACCTTTATCTGACCCAGAGGAAAACTGGCACACAGATGGCAGCAGTTTTGAAGAAAAGGGAGAGAGGAAAGCAGGATATGCTGTAGTGAGCCTGGAAGCAACTAAGGAAAGTGGGTCTCTTCCCCCAGACACCTCAGCCCAGAAAGCTGAACTTTTTGCCCTGACAAGTGCTTTGGAGTTAGGAGAAGGAAAGAGGATTAATGTGTGTATGGACTCTAAGTATGCTTTCCTCATTCTGCATGCCCGTGCAGCAATTTGGAAAGAAAGAGGGATGCTCAGTGCCCGAAGCTCTGCTATTAAACACAAAGAGCTCATTCTCAGGCTCCTGGAGGCAGTCAAACTTCCTGCAAAATTAGCTGTCATCCACTGCAAGAGTCACCAAAAGGGGCAAGAAAAAGAGGCTCAGGGAAATAGGAAAGCTGATCAAGAGGCAGGACGAGCTGCCGGGGAAGCTACCTCTGCCACTGCTATCTGCCCCCTTTTCCCCAAGGAAACCCTGACTCCAGATTTTACCCCAGGGGGACATTCCCGATATGCTGAGCGGGGCTGGGAGATTGGGTCACATGGGTGGTTTCAGCCTGATCAGGCCCAAATAATACTCCCTGATTCTCAGGTTTAAAACATTACTAACTCCTTACATAAGAGCGCCCATTTTGGAAAAGATAATCTAGAAATCTTGCTTAAGCCTATTCTCTCCCATCCCCAGTTAGCTAAGGTTGTTAAACAGGTCACACAAAATTGTGACACCTGTCTAAAAAATAACCCAAAAACCAGACCTCCTCTAATTACACCTGTCCTTCATCGGGGATCATACCCAGGAGTGGACTGGCAAGTAGAATTTACAGACATGCCCAAGACCCAAGGGTTTTCTTACTTGCTAGTCTTTATTGACACATTCACAGGATGGATCGAAGCGTTTCCTACTGAGACAGAGAGAGCTACAGAAGTCTGTAAAGCTCTGCTGAAGGAGATAGTGCCTAGGTTTGGGCTGCCTCGGTCACTTCAGAGTGAAAACGGGCCCTAACTTACAGCCATGATACCCCAGAACCTAGCCACAGGCTTAGGCATAAAATACCAGCTCCGCTCAACCTGGAGGCCTCAAGCTTCAGGAAAGGTAGAGAGAGCCAACCAGACTCTTAAAAGGGCTCTGGCTAAGCTATGTCAGAAACACATAATAAGTGGACACATATGCTGCCCATAGCCCTCATGAGGCTACGGACATCCCCCAAACGGCCACTATTGTTAAGTCCTTATGAAATGATGTATGGACGACCATTCTTAACTTCTGATTTGTTTTTTGACGAGGATGCCAATACACTCTTAAAACATATAATTGACCTGGGAAAGTTTCAGCAAGAACTCCAACGGTATGGAGAACAAACCACAGGAAGACTTGAAAAATCCCCAGGTAAAGCCAGGGGATCAAGTATCAGTAAAGACCTGGCAAGAAAAAGGGAGTCCAAACCAGCTGTCCGAGAAATGGACAGGGCCATATCAGGTTGTTCTAGTGACTTCAACTGCTGTAAAAGTGAAGGGTCTATCTGCCTGGGTCCACAATTCTAGAATAAAACCCTATGGCCTACAGGAGGGGGAGACAGAAACTGAGACTCCAAAGCCAGAGGACAGCTATTCCTGTGAACCTGTTGAAGATCTCAGGCTCTTGTTCAAGCAGAACCCCATCAATCCTGCCTCAGATAAGTAAAATGCATCATATGATGTTCTTCCTCTTTCTAATCATATCTCCCTGTATGGCTATTGATCTCTCCCTAAACGAGGCATGTTCACTTGCAAACCACACTGCTTCTCAACTGAACCTAAGCAGCCCGGGCTGCATCTGCATTAATGACAAAGGTTGGGGGTATGTCCAACCCATCCCAGGGTATCACTATCAAAGGCCCACCCTTCCAGCCGAGCTATGGGCTGTTACTCAGCGCACCCATGTGGTCGTAATATGGCCTTTTGGGGAAAGGGGGAAAAAAAACTTCATGTCTTGGTACCAGCAACAACTGTCTCTATTTACCCCCTGGATGACATCTGCAATCCCACCTGAGCCCTTATTTTCTCTCATGACTAACATCCCCCAAGTGAACTTCCCTATCTCTCTAAAAAGCCACTCCTTAACAGGGGTGTCAGTGAGAAATCTAGACGACTCACAATGTGGGGTGAACGTCACTGTTGAAACTGATGGGAAAAACCGGGACAGGCCCTGCAGCTGGGAGACCAGCCGACGCCACCCCCGGCCAGCACGCGCCTGGCCCGGCCCGGGGCGCTTCCCGGACCCCAAGCGGCCTGGCAAGGCTGCGGGAGCTCTGGCGGGGGTTGGGGAGGGGGGTGGCTTGAGCGGGGAGGATGTCTCGGTTCCCCCCTACCCCCCGCCCCCCACCATCCCGTTCGCTGCACAGGGTCAGGTGGCTCCGGACGAGCGGGGCGTCGGCCCGGGGCCGCGGTCCACAGAGCCTCCTGCAGGCTTAGGGGCAGCCCAGCCCGGGCCCCAGGCGCCCATCCTGCAGGCTGTGCAAACCCCCTGGAGTGCCTCAGCCCCGCCCTGTCCCCAAACCGAGGCCCGCCCTGCCCCCACGCCACGGGCCCAGCACAGGACCTTCCTGAGAGAGCGGACGAGCGACAGCCAGGCACACGGACAGGCACTCGCACGCACCCACGCAAGGTGAGACAGAGGCAGAAAGAGTCGAGGGTTCACAAAGAGACTGGAAGACAGCGTGTGGGCAGGGGGGTCTCGGGCAAGTTGCCGGGCAGCTGCAGAGACCACCCGGCCCTGAGCAGCCAAAGCGATGGGGGCGGGGGGAGGCCACTGAGCAGCGGCGGGCCTGGAGAGGCCCAGGGTGGGAGGACACCTGAGATCTCCTCGCTCCGCGCCCCGCCCCCCTCCCCCCAACCCCCTGCACGCATGCCACGCCGGGGCGCTCTGACACTAGCTTCTCTGGAGTTTTGTCACTTGAATTTCTCTCCCTCTGCTCAACTGAGTGATGACAGTGTATTGAACAGCTAGGTCATTTCCAAATAAATTAAGCTTAGTGTTTCACAGGACACCCGGACATGTTTGGAGAGACCAGCACGGATGCATGTACACCAACCTTGGTAACTGGACAACCAATGGGAAATTACTGTCTGACTCAGGAGAGAGAAAGAAACCCGAACAGATGGAATGAAATGAAAAGAAACACAGGCTTTGCAACTCACACCCTAATTCAATTACCAGAAAATAAACAACACTATAACCATTATACAAAAACAATAGACCTCTCCATGACCTTTGGTCGGGTGAGGAGTTCAAACACACAGCAAAAAAAAGCCAACTTTTCCAAGTCGTGAATATGTTAGTTCACACATTGACTTTTACATTGAAATGTGTAACAAATAAACTTAAAATCATTGACTCACTACATAAGCATGGAAGTATTTTAAATATAAAATATGTTCTATAGTATTCAGGAAGCACTTGGCACATCTCTAAGTGTATCAGACCCAAAACTGGAACGTAGTGGAAGAGTCAGGATAGTCTAGAAATGAATCCCTAACTAAAAGGAACACACAGGATTACTGTAGATAAAAAAGGTTAAAGAAGAGAAGCTAGAAATCAGTCAATAAATGTCTTAGGGGTTAGCTTAGAGTGACTAGCCTCTGCGTGACTCTTTAAATTTTTCATGTTTGCAGCTTCCAAATTTTCCATTTTGAGAATAATACTTTCGCCTCCAAACCAGAGTGACTTGGGGACACAAAGGTAGAAGTCGATAATTTTCTTTGCCTCTGTCTGAATATTTACAGTCAGAGGTAGAAAAGGAGGAGTCTGTCCCTTGTCTAGATGATGTCAATCCCCAGGTGTGGGATGTCTCCAGCCCTGGTTTAGCCATAAATGTTCCACCAGTAAAGATTTCTCTGAGACCAAATGCTCCCTAGCCCTGGAAAAGACAATATCCCTTAAAACCAGTAGCTCTTGAGGGTCTTAAACCATTAGTTAACAAATACCGAGATACTGGAACTCGAATCAGCTGTGAGTCCCCCTGAAACACCCCAATCTTGCCCGTTCAAAAACCAGATGGATCTTACCGATTCGTCCAGGATCTAAGAGCTGTTAATGAAGCTGTGGTTCCCATCCACCCCATAGTCCCAAACCCATATACCCTCCTATCCCAAGTCCCAGGAAATGCCAAGTACTTCTCAGTCTTGGACCTTCAAGGTGATTTCTTTTGCATTCCTCTCCATCCTGAATCCCAAAAACTCTTTGCTTTTGAGTGGCGGGACTTGGAAACAAGAGAGACCATACAACTCTCGACTGGACTCGACTACCCCAAGGGTTTAGGGACAGCCCTCCTATCTTCGGGACTTCCTCGGGGAGAGAAATAAGGGAATTAACTTTAACAAACAGTAGTCTAATACAGTATGTGTACGACTTGCTCATAGCTAGGCCAGATTTTACCAGCTCTCAAATGGACACTATTTAAAACGCTCACTTTCCTGTATGAAAAGGGTTATCGAGTATCCCCCAAGTAGGCTCATTTTAGCTTAACCCAAGTAAAATACCTTGGATTTATAATGACGGAGAGAAAAAGAATGCCTACCCCGAGGCGAGATCCCTCATCTTAAATACCCCGTACCCCCAAACAAAACAACAGCTTAGGGGATTTTTAGGAAGGACCGGGTTTTGCAGGATCTGGATTCCTAATTATGGCAATCTGGCCAGACCCCTATATGAAAATTTAAGGGGGAAAGACGAAGAGCCACTCGACTGGCATGAGACCTGCAAGGTGGCCTTTAATGCCCTAAAAGAGTCCATCACTACAGCCCCAGCTTTAGGCCTCCCCAACCTGGAGAAGCCTTTTAGACTCTATGTTTCTGGAAGGACAGGAACTGCTCTTGGGGTGTTAGAGCAGATGATGGGGCCCGTATGACAACCTGTGGCTTATCTCTCAAAATAACTAGATGAGGTGGCCAGAGGGTGGCCCACTTGCCTCCGGGCAGTAGCAGTCATCGCTCTTATGGTTAAGGAGGCATCTAAGCTGACCCTGGGTCAGCCCACCACAGTGTATACGCCTCACCGGGTGCAAGCAGTCTTGGAAACGAAAGGGGACAGGTGGATGACAGGGGGAAGGATGACCCAATACCAAGCCCTCCTCCTTGACACTCCAGAAATAAAGTTGAGGGTCTGCCAGACTTTAAATCCAGCAACCTTACTGCCAGATCCCCCTACCTCCCCTCTGGATCACCAATGCATACAAATCACAGACGAGTTATACTCTTCTCGCCGGGACCTATCAGAGACACCTTTATCTGACCCAGAGGAAAACTGGCACACAGATGGCAGCAGTTTTGTAGAAAAGGGAGAGAGGAAAGCAGGATATGCTGTAGTGAGCCTGGAAGCAACTAAGGAAAGTGGGTCTCTTCCCCCAGACACCTCAGCCCAGAAAGCTGAACTTTTTGCCCTGACAAGTGCTTTGGAGTTAGGAGAAGGAAAGAGGATTAATGTGTGTATGGACTCTAAGTATGCTTTCCTCATTCTGCATGCCCGTGCAGCAATTTGGAAAGAAAGAGGGATGCTCAGTGCCCGAAGCTCTGCTATTAAACACAAAGAGCTCATTCTCAGGCTCCTGGAGGCAGTCAAACTTCCTGCAAAATTAGCTGTCATCCACTGCAAGAGTCACCAAAAGGGGCAAGAAAAAGAGGCTCAGGGAAATAGGAAAGCTGATCAAGAGGCAGGACGAGCTGCCGGGGAAGCTACCTCTGCCACTGCTATCTGCCCCCTTTTCCCCAAGGAAACCCTGACTCCAGATTTTACCCCAGGGGGACATTCCCGATATGCTGAGCGGGGCTGGGAGATTGGGTCACATGGGTGGTTTCAGCCTGATCAGGCCCAAATAATACTCCCTGATTCTCAGGTTTAAAACATTACTAACTCCTTACATAAGAGCGCCCATTTTGGAAAAGATAATCTAGAAATCTTGCTTAAGCCTATTCTCTCCCATCCCCAGTTAGCTAAGGTTGTTAAACAGGTCACACAAAATTGTGACACCTGTCTAAAAAATAACCCAAAAACCAGACCTCCTCTAATTACACCTGTCCTTCATCGGGGATCATACCCAGGAGTGGACTGGCAAGTAGAATTTACAGACATGCCCAAGACCCAAGGGTTTTCTTACTTGCTAGTCTTTATTGACACATTCACAGGATGGATCGAAGCGTTTCCTACTGAGACAGAGAGAGCTACAGAAGTCTGTAAAGCTCTGCTGAAGGAGATAGTGCCTAGGTTTGGGCTGCCTCGGTCACTTCAGAGTGAAAACGGGCCCTAACTTACAGCCATGATACCCCAGAACCTAGCCACATGCTTAGGCATAAAATACCAGCTCCGCTCAACCTGGAGGCCTCAAGCTTCAGGAAAGGTAGAGAGAGCCAACCAGACTCTTAAAAGGGCTCTGGCTAAGCTTTGTCAGAAACACATAATAAGTGGACACATATGCTGCCCATAGCCCTCATGAGGCTACGGACATCCCCCAAACGGCCACTATTGTTAAGTCCTTATGAAATGATGTATGGACGACCATTCTTAACTTCTGATTTGTTTTTTGACGAGGATGCCAATACACTCTTAAAACATATAATTGACCTGGGAAAGTTTCAGCAAGAACTCCAACGGTATGGAGAACAAACCACAGGAAGACTTGAAAAATCCCCAGGTAAAGCCAGGGGATCAAGTATCAGTAAAGACCTGGCAAGAAAAAGGGAGTCCAAACCAGCTGTCCGAGAAATGGACAGGGCCATATCAGGTTGTTCTAGTGACTTCAACTGCTGTAAAAGTGAAGGGTCTATCTGCCTGGGTCCACAATTCTAGAATAAAACCCTATGGCCTACAGGAGGGGGAGACAGAAACTGAGACTCCAAAGCCAGAGGACAGCTATTCCTGTGAACCTGTTGAAGATCTCAGGCTCTTGTTCAAGCAGAACCCCATCAATCCTGCCTCAGATAAGTAAAATGCATCATATGATGTTCTTCCTCTTTCTAATCATATCTCCCTGTATGGCTATTGATCTCTCCCTAAACGAGGCATGTTCACTTGCAAACCACACTGCTTCTCAACTGAACCTAAGCAGCCCGGGCTGCATCTGCATTAATGACAAAGGTTGGGGGTATGTCCAACCCATCCCAGGGTATCACTATCAAAGGCCCACCCTTCCAGCCGAGCTATGGGCTGTTACTCAGCGCACCCATGTGGTCGTAATATGGCCTTTTGGGGAAAGGGGGAAAAAAAACTTCATGTCTTGGTACCAGCAACAACTGTCTCTATTTACCCCCTGGATGACATCTGCAATCCCACCTGAGCCCTTATTTTCTCTCATGACTAACATCCCCCAAGTGAACTTCCCTATCTCTCTAAAAAGCCACTCCTTAACAGGGGTGTCAGTGAGAAATCTAGACGACTCACAATGTGGGGTGAACGTCACTGTTGAAACTGATGGGAAAAACCGGGACAGGCCCTGCAGCTGGGAGACCAGCCGACGCCACCCCCGGCCAGCACGCGCCTGGCCCGGCCCGGGGCGCTTCCCGGACCCCAAGCGGCCTGGCAAGGCTGCGGGAGCTCTGGCGGGGGTTGGGGAGGGGGGTGGCTTGAGCGGGGAGGATGTCTCGGTTCCCCCCCACCCCCCGCCCCCCACCATCCCGTTCGCTGCACAGGGTCAGGTGGCTCCGGACGAGCGGGGCGTCGGCCCGGGGCCGCGGTCCACAGAGCCTCCTGCAGGCTTAGGGGCAGCCCAGCCCGGGCCCCAGGCGCCCATCCTGCAGGCTGTGCAAACCCCCTGGAGTGCCTCAGCCCCGCCCTGTCCCCAAACCGAGGCCCGCCCTGCCCCCACGCCACGGGCCCAGCACAGGACCTTCCTGAGAGAGCGGACGAGCGACAGCCAGGCACACGGACAGGCACTCGCACGCACCCACGCAAGGTGAGACAGAGGCAGAAAGAGTCGAGGGTTCACAAAGAGACTGGAAGACAGCGTGTGGGCAGGGGGGTCTCGGGCAAGTTGCCGGGCAGCTGCAGAGACCACCCGGCCCTGAGCAGCCAAAGCGATGGGGGCGGGGGGAGGCCACTGAGCAGCGGCGGGCCTGGAGAGGCCCAGGGTGGGAGGACACCTGAGATCTCCTCGCTCCGCGCCCCGCCCCCCTCCCCCCAACCCCCTGCACGCATGCCACGCCGGGGCGCTCTGACACTAGCTTCTCTGGAGTTTTGTCACTTGAATTTCTCTCCCTCTGCTCAACTGAGTGATGACAGTGTATTGAACAGCTAGGTCATTTCCAAATAAATTAAGCTTAGTGTTTCACAGGACACCCGGACATGTTTGGAGAGACCAGCACGGATGCATGTACACCAACCTTGGTAACTGGACAACCAATGGGAAATTACTGTCTGACTCAGGAGAGAGAAAGAAACCCGAACAGATGGAATGAAATGAAAAGAAGCACAGGCTTTGCAACTCACACCCTAATTCAATTACCAGAAAATAAACAACACTATAACCATTATACAAAAACAATAGACCTCTCCATGACCTTTGGTCGGGTGAGGAGTTCAAACACACAGCAAAAAAAAGCCAACTTTTCCAAGTCGTGAATATGTTAGTTCACACATTGACTTTTACATTGAAATGTGTAACAAATAAACTTAAAATCTTTGACTCACTACATAAGCATGGAAGTATTTTAAATATAAAATATGTTCTATAGTATTCAGGAAGCACTTGGCACATCTCTAAGTGTATCAGACCCAAAACTGGAACGTAGTGGACGAGTCAGGATAGTCTAGAAATGAATCCCTAACTAAAAGGAACACACAGGATTACTGTAGATAAAAAAGGTTAAAGAAGAGAAGCTAGAAATCAGTCAATAAATGTCTTAGGGGTTAGCTTAGAGTGACTAGCCTCTGCGTGACTCTTTAAATTTTTCATGTTTGCAGCTTCCAAATTTTCCATTTTGAGAATAATACTTTCGCCTCCAAACCAGAGTGACTTGGGGACACAAAGGTAGAAGTCGATAATTTTCTTTGCCTCTGTCTGAATATTTACAGTCAGAGGTAGAAAAGGAGGAGTCTGTCCCTTGTCTAGATGATGTCAATCCCCAGGTGTGGGATGTCTCCAGCCCTGGTCTAGCCATAAATGTTCCACCAGTAAAGATTTCTCTGAGACCAAATGCTCCCTAGCCCTGGAAAAGACAATATCCCTTAAAACCAGTAGCTCTTGAGGGTCTTAAACCATTAGTTAACAAATACCAAGATACTGGAACTCGAATCAGCTGTGAGTCCCCCTGCAACACCCCAATCTTGCCCGTTCAAAAACCAGATGGATCTTACCGATTCGTCCAGGATCTAAGAGCTGTTAATGAAGCTGTGGTTCCCATCCACCCCATAGTCCCAAACCCATATACCCTCCTATCCCAAGTCCCAGGAAATGCCAAGTACTTCTCAGTCTTGGACCTTCAAGGTGATTTCTTTTGCATTCCTCTCCATCCTGAATCCCAAAAACTCTTTGCTTTTGAGTGGCGGGACTTGGAAACAAGAGAGACCATACAACTCTCGACTGGACTCGACTACCCCAAGGGTTTAGGGACAGCCCTCCTATCTTCGGGACTTCCTCGGGGAAAGAAATAAGGGAATTAACTTTAACAAACAGTAGTCTAATACAGTATGTGTACGACTTGCTCATAGCTAGGCCAGATTTTACCAGCTCTCAAATGGACACTATTTAAAACGCTCACTTTCCTGTATGAAAAGGGTTATCGAGTATCCCCCAAGTAGGCTCATTTTAGCTTAACCCAAGTAAAATACCTTGGATTTATAATGACGGAGAGAAAAAGAATGCCTACCCCGAGGCGAGATCCCTCATCTTAAATACCCCGTACCCCCAAACAAAACAACAGCTTAGGGGATTTTTAGGAAGGACCGGGTTTTGCAGGATCTGGATTCCTAATTATGGCAATCTGGCCAGACCCCTATATGAAAATTTAAGGGGGAAAGAGGAAGAGCCACTCGACTGGCATGAGACCTGCAAGGTGGCCTTTAATGCCCTAAAAGGGTCCATCACTACAGCCCCAGATTTAGGCCTCCCCAACCTGGAGAAGCCTTTCAGAATCTATGTTTCTGGAAGGACAGGAACTGCTCTTGGGGTGTTAGAGCAGATGATGGGGCCCGTATTACAACCTGTGGCTTATCTCTCAAAATAACTAGATAAGGTGGCCAGAGGGTGGCCCACTTGCCTCCGGACAGTAGCAGCCACTGCTCTTATGGTAAAGGAGACATCTAAGCTGACCCTGGGTCAGCCCACCACAGTGTATACGCCTCACCGGGTGCAAGCAGTCTTGGAAACGAAAGGGGACAGGTGGATGACAGGGGGAAGGATCACCCAATACCAAGCCCTCCTCCTTGACACTCCAGAAATAAAGTTGAGGGTCTGCCAGACTTTAAATCCAGCAACCTTACTGCCAGATCCCCCTACCTCCCCTCTGGATCACCAATGCATACAAATCACAGACGAGTTATACTCTTCTCGCCGGGACCTATCAGAGACACCTTTATCTGACCCAGAGGAAATCTGGCACACAGATGGCAGCAGTTTTGTAGAAAAGGGAGAGAGGAAAGCAGGATATGCTGTAGCGAGCCTGGAAGAAACTAAGGAAAGTGGGTCTCTTCCCCCAGACACCTCAGCCCAGAAAGCTGAACTTTTTGCCCTGACAAGAGCTTTGGAGTTAGGAGAAGGAAAGAGGATTAATGTGTGTATGGACTCTAAGTATGCTTTCCTCATTCTGCATGCCTGTGCAGCATTTTGGAAAGAAAGAGGGATTCTCAGTGCCCGAAGCTCTGCTATTAAACACAAAGAGCTCATTCTCAGGCTCCTGGAGGCAGTCAAACTTCCTGCAAAATTAGCTGTCATCCACTGCAAGAGTCACCAAAAGGGGCAAGAAAAAGAGGCTCAGGGAAATAGGAAAGCTGATCAAGAGGCAGGACGAGCTGCCGGGGAAGCTACCTCTGCCACTGCTATCTGCCCCCTTTTCCCCAAGGAAACCCTGACTCAAGATTTTACCCCAGGGGGACATTCCCGATATGCTGAGTGGGGCTGGGAGATTGGGTCACATGGGTGGTTTCAGCCTGATCAGTCCCAAATAATACTCCCTGATCTCAGGTTTAAAACATTACTAACTCCTTACATAAGAGCGCCCATTTTGGAAAAGATAATCTAGAAATCTTGCTTAAGCCTATTCTCTCCCATCCACAGTTAGCTAAGGTTGTTAAACAAGTCACACAAAATTGTGACACCTGTCTAAAAAATAACCCAAAAACCAGAACTCCTCTAATTACACCTGTCCAACATCGGGGATCATACCCAGGAGCGGACTGGCAAGTAGAATTTACAGCCATGCCCAAGACCCAAGGGTTTTCTTACTTGCTAGTCTTTATTGACACATTCACAGGATGGATCGAAGCGTTCCCTACTGAACAGAGAGAGCTACAGAAGTCTGTAAAGCTCTGCTGAAGGAGATAGTGCCTAGGTTTGGGCTGCCTCGGTCACTTCAGAGTGACAACGGGCCCTCACTTACAGCCACGATACCCCAGAACCTAGCCGCATGCTTAGGCATAAAATACCAGCTCCGCTCATCCTGGAGGCCTCAAGCTTCAGGAAAGGTAGAGAGAGCCAACCAGACTCTTAAAAGGGCTCTGGCTAAGCTTTGTCAGAAACACATAATAAGTGGACACATATGCTGCCCTTAGCCCTCATGAGGATACGGACATCCCCCAAACGGCCACTATTGTTAAGTCCTTATGAAATGATGTATGGACGACCATTCTTAACGTCGGATTTGTTTCTTGACGAGGATGCCAATACACTCTTAAAACATATAATTGACCTGGGAAGTTTTCCGCAAGAACTCCAACGGTATGGAGAACAAACCACAGGAAGACTTGAAAAATCCCCAGGTAAAGCCAGGGGATCAAGTATCAGTAAAGACCTGGCAAGAAAAAGGGAGACCAAACCAGCTGTCCGAGAAATGGACAGGGCCATATCAGGTTGTTCTAGTGACTTCAACTGCTGTAAAAGTGAAGGGTCTATCTGCCTGGGTCCACAATTCTAGAATAAAACCCTATGGCCTACAGGAGGGGGAGACAGAAACTGAGACTCCAAAGCCAGAGGACAGCTATTCCTGTGAACCTGTTGAAGATCTCAGGCTCTTGTTCAAGCAGAACCCCATCAATCCTGCCTCAGATAAGTAAAATGCATCATATTATGGTCTTCCTCTTTCTAATCATATCTCCCTGTATGGCTATTGATCTCTCCCTAAACGAGGCATGTTCACTTGCAAACCACACTACTTCTCAACTGAACCTAAGCAGCCCGGGCTGCATCTGCATTAATGACAAAGGCTGGGGGTATGTCCAACCCATCCCAGGGTATCACTATCAAAGGCCCACCCTTCCAGCCGAGCTATGGGCTGTTACTCAGCGCCCCCATGTGGTCGTAATATGGCCTTTTGGGGAAAGGGGGAAAAAAAACTTCATGTCTTGGTACCAGCAACAACTGTCTCTATTTACCACCTGGATTACATCTGCAATCCCACCTGAGCCCTTATTTTCTCTCATGACTAACATCCCCCAAGTGACCTTCCCTATCTCTCTAAAAAGCCACTCCCTAACAGGGGTGTCAGTGAGAAATCTAGACGACTCACAATGTGGGGTGACCGTCACTGTTGAAACTGATGGGAAAAACCGGGACAGGCCCTGCAGCTGGGAGACCAGCCGACGCCACCCCCAGCCAGCACGCGCCTGGCACGGCCCGGGGCGTTTCCCAGACCCCGAGCGGCCTGGCGAGGCTGCGGGAGCTCTGGCGGGGGTTGGGGAGGGGGGTGGCTTGAGCAGGGAGGACGTCTCGTTGCCCCCCCACCCCCCGCCCCCCACCATCCCGTTCGCTGCTCAGGGTCACGTGGCTCCGGAAGAGCGGGGCGTCGGCCCGGGGCCGCGGTCCCCGGAGTTTCCTGCGGGCTTAGGGGCAGTCCAGCCGGGGCCCCAGGCGCCCATCCTACCGGCTGTGCAAACCCCCTGGAGTGCCTCAGCCCCACCCTGTCCCCCAACCGAGGCCGGCCCTGACCCCACGCCACAGGCCCAGCACAGGACCTTCCTGAGAGAGCGGACGAGCGACAGCCAGGCACACGGACAGGCACTCGCACGCACCCACGTCAGGTGAGACAGAGGCAGAAAGAGATGAGGGTTCAGAGAGACACCGGAAGACAGCGTGTGGGCAGGGGGGGCTTCGGGCAGGATGCCGGGCAGCTTCAGAGACCACCCGGCCCTGAGCAGCAAACGCGATGGGGGCGGGGGGAGGCTGCCGAGCAGAGGCAGGCCTGCAGAGGCCCAGGTTGGGAGGGCATCTGAGATATCCGCGGTCCGCGCCCCTCCCAACCCAACCCCCTGAACGCACGCCCCTCTCCGACGAAACCTTCTCCGGAGTTTGATCACCTGAATTTCTATCCTTTTGCTCAACTGAGTGATGACAGTATATTGCATAGCTAGGTCATTTCCAAATAAATTAAGCTTAGTGTTTCACAGGACACCCGGACATGAATGCAGAGACCAGCACGGATGCATGGACACCAACCTTGGTAACTGGACAACCAATGGGAAATTACTGTCTGACTCAGGAGAGAGAAAGAAACCCGAACAGATGGAAAAATTGAACAGAAACACAAACTTTGCAACTCACACCCCAATTCAATTACCGAAAATAACAACAACACTATAACCATTTTAGAAAAACAATAGACCTCTCCATGACCTTTGGTCCGGTGAGGAATTCTTACACACAACAAAAAAAGCCACCTTTTCCAAATCGAGAATATGTTAGTTCACACATTGATTTTACATTGAAATGTGTAACAAATAAACTTAAAATCATTGACACACTACATACCCATGGAAGTATTTTAAACATAAAATATGTTCTATAGTATTCAGGAAGCACTTGGCACTCTGTAAGTGTATCAGACCCCAAACTGGAACTTAATGGAAGAGTCAGGATAGTCTAAAAATGAATCCCTAACTAAAAGGAATACACAGGATTACGTAGATCAAAAAGATTAAAGAAGAGAAACTAGAAATCAGTCAATAAATGTTTTAGGGGTTAGCCTAGAGTGACTAGCCTCTGCGTTACTTTTTAAATTTTTCATGTTTGCATCTTCCAAATTTTCCATGCTGAGAATAATACTTTCATATCAGTTTCGAGATCAGTCTCACACTAAAGACAGTAAGAGTGGAATAAGAAATAAGAAATGTTTGGGGGGGGGGAAGAAATGCTTGAACTAAAGGTGGTACTGATGAAATTATTTGCAGGGCAGCCAAGGAGTCACAGATGTAGAGAACAGACTTATGGACACGGGGAGGGGGGAGGAAGGAGAGGGTGAGATGAATGCAGAGGACATGGAAACATAGTACCATACGTTAAAAGAGATGCCAATGCAATTTGCTGTATGACTCAGGGGACTCAAACAGGGGCTCTGCAACAAGCTAGAGGGGTGGAATGGGGAGGAGGAGACGGGAGAGAGGTTCAGGAGGGAGGAGACCTATGTAAACCTGTGGCTCATTCACGTTGATGTTTGGCAACAAAATTCTGTAAAGCAACTATCCTTCAATTGAAAGAAAAAGTCATGTTTGGACTTACCAAACAAGGTCTTGTGTACTTCTAGCATGGCCTTCTGTTTCGTGCTGCCATCCTTAATTCATTCTTCCATATCATTAAACAGACTAGTCAAGTTTTTCCCAAAAACATCTTGAGCTCCTGCATCATGCTGATCAACTGCCTTCTCTCGATCCAGTATAGAATGGAGACCAAAGAAACCTTTTGTCGTTTCTTCAAGTGATTGAAGCCACTCTATGTGATTTTAAAAAATAAATGTGGATAAGACGGATATGACCAAAGCAATCTAATGACAATATCTGTGCTTCATTAAAGACTTCTGCAGAGAACTAGTAAATTTTTTGTATAGTATCAGAAGAATTTTTTAAATCCACACCAACATTTCTTTCGCCTCCGCTAGCCATCTAGACAAGGAAAACTGATTTTACCAATCAATGTCCCTAATTCTGCTCCCTCACCGATTTTTACGCAATATGTGTTACTCAGGCAGGAGACCCTGGTTCAATTCCTGGGTCAGGAAGATCCGCTGGAGAAGGGATAGTCTACCCACTCCAGGATTAGTGGGCTTCCCTTGTGGCTCAGTTGGTAAAGAATCATTCCTCTGTACCAAGAGTAGCTCAACTCCTCTCAAAGCAAATACAGGACGGTAGTAACTATGCAGGACAAAGCTGATTCTGTACATTTATACTACTCGCTCATGAGCTTGACAGAGGTTCTAGATCTGTTACCACATTTATTTTTTTTTTAAGTGATTTCCGCATGTGCAGGTGAAAGTGGCTCAGGTCGTGCCTGAATCTTTGCGGCCCCAAGGACTACACAGTCCATGGAATTCTCTACGCCAGAATAATGGAGTGGGTAGCCTATCCCTTCTCCAGGGGATCTACCCGACCCAGGACTCAAAGCGGGGTCTCCTGTGTTGCAGGCAGATTCTTTAGCAACTGAGCTAGTAGGGCTTCCCTGGTGGCTCAGTTGCTAAAGAATATCTGCATAACTGTCTATCGATTTGCAATTAGCAATCTGTCTGTGAGCAGGGCCGGTCATAAGCAGCTTCTGTGAAAAAACAGAAGCATGTCTGCCTGACTTGCTTCTCTGGGGAGCTTTCACTGTTCTTGCGCTAGTGCACATGGCAAGATTCTAAGTGAGAAAGTAATGGCTATTATCACAGCTGGCCACTGAGGTACTTAATGGCAGAGGCAATCCCAGCTCTGCCAAGCAGTAGCCATCAGGAAATCAGCTATTGTCATTGTAGCCAAGTTCCGTGAATTTGTGGTGTTATTTGCTGTGTTCTTCAAGAAGATGCCTTCGCCCTGCCAGTAAGACATATTTCCATAACACACAGCCATGCACTCAATCGATGTGCATCCTCCAGTAAATCCCAGCCCCGATGTCCTAGAGGAGCCTCTCTGCCCATTGTCATAAGCCAGTCTAATTTTGTGTGAGACCGTGAAAACTCAGTGTCTTTATTACGCTTGTGCTTCTGACGGGAGGTCTGAGAAGGCACTTCTGAAGGTTTATTCCTACCAGTCGTTGTCATATTTATCGAGTCTTTATTTTATATTTTTTCTTATTTTTTACTTCTACAAGTTTCTTGCTACCAACCCGTCTCCCTCCACCCTCGTGCACACACGGTCAGTCATGGAATCCTGTGGACTTCAGCCCGCCAGACTACTCTGCCCATGGATTTTTCCAGGCAAGAATACTGGAGTGGGTTGCCATTTCCTTCTCCATGTATGGAGTCTTTAAAGATTCCATCACTGAGGTGTTGCTTCTCCACTTGTACATGCCCTTCCTCCCTAAGTGCAGTAGAAGTCATCCCCACTTCCCAACATGTCTGTCTTCCATCCTCTGGAGTATATATTGCTTGGGCTCACCACAGCGTCACGATATTCTAGAAACCCTTCTGATTGCAGTCTCTTTGGGAGGTTACAAGTGCTTCAAACCTCAGAATTTTACAAAGCACTTTTTACGACCTCAGCTGAAAGGGAAGTCAACACTCAGTGAAAGTCACAGGCTTCCATGGCCTGGACTTGATTATGGGCTGTGCTTTCATAATCATCGTGTTTCCGATACCAACTAAGATGTCACTGACAAATTTTTTTCTTTCTCATCATTGTATCTTTCATGTTTATTTAGATATATTATGGGTATTCCTACATATCTTCCCTTAGGGATGAGGGTCTTAAGTCAGTAGAACTTACTACAACTGATTTCCACTTAGCTGTGTTAGGACAGGAAAAAGAATGACCAGCTGCTGGATTCTTAAGATTATGTATGAAAATATGATTCGTTTTACTGTGTGAAGTCATCCAATTCTAACTTTCTGAAATAGGAATTCAGAAAAAATCAAAAAAAATCGCCTAACTACTAGGTGGACTCCCATCCAAGTACTGACCATGCCCGACCCTGCTCAGTTTCCCAGATCACAGGAGAGAGGGCACGTTCAGGGTGGTATGGCCTTAGACCGAGGCGGCTGCCAGGCGCCCCAGGAGCCACGCGTTGCGCCTCCCTTGCGATCTGACCTGCCGGTCGGGCCTGGGGCTGCAGTTCTCCAGCGGGCGCGCGCTGCACTTGAGCCGCACGACCCGCGACTGGACTCCGGCCGGCCAGAGCCTGCAGCTCGGCGGCCAGCGGAGGGCGCCCCCGCTCCGCACACCGCGAGCCCAGGCCAGCACCCGTCTGGCACGGCCGGCCGGGGCCTGGCGTGCCTGCGGAACCTGGGGTGGGGGGATGGGGGGTGGGCAGAGCAGCGAGGACATCTCGGTGCCCCCTCATCCCCTGTCACCTACCATCCCGTTCGCTGCTCAGGGTCAGGTGGCTCCGGAAGAGCGGGGCTTCGGCCCGGGTCCGCGGTCCCCGGAGCCTCCTGGGGCTTAGGGGCAGCCCAGCCGGGGCCCCAGGCGCCCGTCCTGCCGGCTGTGCAAACCCCCTGGAGTGCCTCAGCCACACCTTGTCCCCAAACCGAGGCCCGCCCTGCCCCCACGCCGCGGGCCCAGCACAGGACCTTCCTGGAGAGCAGGCGAGCGATAGCCAGGTAAACGGACAGACACTCGCACGCACCCACGCCAGGTGAGACAGAGGCAGAAAGAGTCGAGGGTTCAGAGAGAGACTGGAAGACAGCGTGTGGGCAGGGGGGGCCTCGGGCAGGATGCCGGGCAGCTACAGATACCACCCGGCCCTGAGCAGCCAAAGCGATGGGGGCGGGGGGAGGCCACTGAGCAGCGGCTGACCTGGAGAGGCCCAGGGTTGGAGGACACCTGAGACCTCCGCGCTCCATGCACCGCCCCCTCCCCCCAACCCCCTGCACGCATGCCACGCCGGGGCGCTCTGACACTAGCTTCTCTGGAGTTTTGTCACTTGAATTTCTCTCCCTCTGCTCAACTGAGTGACGACAGTGTATTGAACAGCTAGGTCATTTCCAAATAAATTAAGCTTAGTGTTTCACAGGACACCCGGGCATGTATGGAGAGACCAGCACGGATGCATGGACACCAACCTTGGTAACTGAACAACCAATGGGAAATTACTGTCTGACTCAGGAGAGAGAAAGAAACCCGAACAGATGGAATGAAATGAACAGAAACACAAGCTTTGCAACTCACACCCTAATTCAATTACCAGAAAATAAACAACAATATAACCATTTTAGAAAAACAATAGACCTCTCCATGACCTTTGGTTGGGTGAGGAGTTCAAGCACACAGCAAAAAAAAGCCAACTTTTCCAAGTCGTGAATATGTTAGTTCACACATTGATTTTACATTGAAATGTGTAACAAATAAACTTAAAATCATTGACTCACTACATAAGCATGGAAGTATTTTAAACATAAAATATGTTCTAGAGTGTTCAGGAAGCACTTGGCACATCTGTAAGTGTATCAGACCCAAAACTGGAACGTAGTGGAAGAGTCAGGATAGTCTAAAAATGAATCCCTGACTAAAAGGAACACACAGGATTACTGTAGATAAAAAAGGTTAAAGAAGTAAAGCTAGAAATCAGTCAATAAATGTCTTTGGGGTTAGCTTAGAGTGACTAGCCTCTGCGTGACTCTTTAAATTTTTCATGTTTGAAGCTTCCAAATTTTCCATGGTGAGAATAATACTTTCGCCTCCAAACCAGAGTGACTTGGGGACACAAAGGTAGAAGTCGATAATTTTCTTTGCCTATGTCTGAATATTTACAGTCAGAGGTAGAAAAGGGGGGTCTGTCCCTTGTCTAGATGATGTCAATCCCCAGGTGTGGGATGTCTCCAGCCCTGGTTTAGCCATAAATATTCCACCAGTAAAGATTTCTCTGAGACCAAATGCTCCCTAGCCCTGGAAAAGACAATATCCCTTAAAACCAGTGGCTCGTGAGGGTCTTAGACCATTAGTTAACAAATACCGAGATACTGGAACTCGAATCAGCTGTGAGTCCCCCTGCAACACCCCAATCTTGCCCGTTCAAAAACCAGATGGATTTTACTGATTCGTCCAGGATCTAAGAGCTGTTAATGAAGCTGTGGTTCCCATCCACCCCATAGTCCCAAACCCATATACCCTCCTATCCCAAGTCCCAGGAAATGCCAAGTACTTCTCAGTCTTGGACCTTCAAGGTGCTTTCTTTTGCATTCCTCTCCATCCTGAATCCCAAAATCTCTTTGCTTTTGAGTGGCGGGACTTGGAATCAAGAGAGACCATACAACTCTCGACTGGACTCGACTACCCCAAGGGTTTAGGGACAGCCCTCATAACTTCGGGACTTCCTCGGGGAGAGAACTAAGGGAATTAATTTCACAAACAGTAGTCTTATACAGTATGTGGATGACTTGCTCATAGCTAGGCCAGATTTTACCAGCTCTCAAATGGACACTATTTAAAACGTTAACTTTCCTGTATGAATAGGGTTATCGAGTATCCCCCAAGTAGGCTCAGATTAGCTTAACCCAAGAAAAATCCCTTGGATTTATAATTACGGAGAGAAAAAGAATGCCTGACCCCGAGGGGAGATCCCTCATCTTAAATACCCTGTACCCCCAAACAAAACAACAGCTTGGGGGATTTTTAGGAAGGACCGGGTTTTGCAGGATCTGGATTCCAAATTATGGCAATCTGGCCAGACCCCTATATGAGAATTTAAGGGGGATAGAGGAAGAGCCACTCGACTGGCATGAAACCTGCAAGGTGGCATTTAATGCCCCAAAAGAGTCCATCACTACAGCCCAAGCTTTAGGCCTCCCCAACCTGGAGAAGCCTTTTAGACTCTATGTTTCTGGAAGGACAGGAACTGCTCTTGGGGTGTTAGGGCCGATGATGGGGCCCGTATTACAACCTGTGGCTTATCTCTCAAAATAACTAGATGAGGTGGCCAGAGGGTGGTCCACTTGCCTCCGGGCAGTAGCAGCCACCGCTCTTATGGTTAAGGAGGCATCTAAGCTGACCCTGGTTCAGCCCACCACAGTGTATATGCCTCACCGGGTGCAAGCAGTCTTGGAAACGAAAGGGGACAGGTGGATGACAGGGGGAAGGATCACCCAATACCAAGCCCTCCTCCTTGACACTCCAGAAATAAAGTTGAGGGTCTGCCAGACTTTAAATCCAGCAACCTTACTGCCAGATCCTCCAATTTCCCTCTGGATCACCAATGCATACAAATCACAGACGAGTTATACTCTTCTCACTGGGACCTATCAGAGACACCTTTATCTGACCCAGAGCAAAACTGGTACACATATGGCAGCAGTTTTGTAGAAAAGGGAGAGAGGAAAGCAGAATATGGTGTAGCGAGCCTGGAAGAAACTAAGGAAAGTGGGTCTCTTCCGCCAGACACCTCAGCCCAGAAAGCTGAACTTTTTCCCTGACAAGAGCTTTGGAGTTAGGCGAAGGAAAGATGATTAATGTGTATATGGACTCTAAGTATGCTTTCCTCATCCTGCATGCCCATGCAGCAATTTGGAAAGAAAGAGAGATGCTCAGTGCCCGAAGGTCTCCTATTGAACACAAAGAGCTCATTCTTAGGCTCCTGGAACCAGTCAAACTTCCTGCAAAATTAGCTGTCATCCACTGCAAGAGTCACCAAAAGGGGCAAGAAAAAGAAGCTCAAGGAAATAGGAAAGCTGATCAAGAGGCAGGACGAGCTGCCGGGGAAGCTACCTCTGCCACTGCTATCTGCCCCCTTTTCCCCAAGGAAACCCTGACTCCAGATTTTACCCCAGGGGGACATTCCCGATATGCTGAGCAGAGCTGGGAGATTGGGTCACATGCGTGGTTTCAGCCTGATCAGGCCCAAATAATACTCCCTGATTCTCAGGTTTAAAAAATTACTAACACCTTACATAAGAGTACCCATTTTGGAAGAGATAATCTAGAAATCTTGCTTAAGTCTATTCTCTACCATCCCCAGTTAGCTAAGGTTGTTAAACAGGTCACACAAAATTGTTACACCTGTCTAAAAAATAACCCAAAAACCAGACCTCCTCTAATTACACCTGTCCAACATCGGGGATCATACCCAGGAGCGGACTGGCAAGTAGAATTTACAGCCATGCCAAAGACCCAAGGGTGTTCTTATTTGCTAGTCTTTATTGACACATTTACAGGATGGATCGAAGCGTTCCCTACTGAGACAGAGAGAGCTACAGAAGTCTGTATAGCTCAGCTGAAGGAGATAGTGCCTAGGTGTGTGCTGCCTCGGTCACTTCAGAGTGACAATGCGCCCTCATTTACAGCCACGATATCCCAGAACCTAGCCGCATGCTTACGCATAAAATACCGGCTCCGCTCATCCTGGAGGCCTCAAGCTTCAGGAAATGTAGAGAGAGCCAACCAGACTCTTAAAAGGGCTCTGGCTAAGCTATGTCAAGAAACACATAATAAGTGGACACATAGGCTACCCATAGCCCTCATGAGGGTATGGACATCCCCCAAACGGCCACTATTATTAATTCCTTATGAAATGATGTATGGAGGTCCATTCTTAACTTCTGATTTGTTTTTTGACGAGGATGCCAATACACTCTTAAAACATATATTTGACCTGGGAATGTTTCAACAAGAACTCCAACGGTATGGAGAACAAATCCTCCCTAAACCACAGGAAGACTTGAAAAATCCCCAGGTAAAGCCAGGGGATCAAGTATCAGTAAAGACCTGGCAAGAAAAAGGGAGTCCAAACCAGCTGTCCGAGAAATGGACAGGGCCATATCAGGTTGTTCTAGTGACTTCAACTGCTGTAAAAGTGAAGTGTCTCTCTGCCTGGGTCCACAATTCTAGAATAAAACCCTATGGCCTACAGGAGGGGGAGACAGAAACTGAGACTCCAAAGCCAGAGGACAGCTATTCCTGTGAACCTGTTGAAGATCTCAGGCTCTTGTTCAAGCAGAACCCCATCAATCCTGCCTCAGATAAGTAAAATGCATCATATGATGTTCTTCCTCTTTCTAATCATATCTCCCTGTATGGCTATTGATCTCTCCCTAAACGAGGCATGTTCACTTGCAAACCACACTGCTTCTCAACTCAACCTAACCAGCCTGTGCTGGATTTGCATTAATAGCAAATGTTGGGGGTATGGCTTCTTCCCTCAAGCCTCATGAATCAGTCTCTGCTACCTTCAAACTCTTCTGCAGCTTCCTCACCTCTCTCAGCCTTCAGAGAACTGAAGAGACTTTCGAGAGTTTTAAGGCTTCCCTTGTAGCTCAGTCGGTAAATCTGCCCTCAATGCGGGAGACCCGGGTTCAATCCCTGTGTCATGAAGATCCACTGGAGAAGGAAATGCCAACCACTCCCAGTACTCTTGTCTGGAGAATCCCACAGACATAGGAGCCTGGCAGGCCACTGTCCATGGGGTTGCAGAGAGTCAGATGCGACTTAATGACTAAATCATCATCAGGGTTTGCTCAAGATTTGGCTTTGGCGTAAGGGTCATTCAAACTTTTTCCGCATCATCAATAAGGTTGTTTCACTTTCTTATTATTCCTGTGTTCACGAAATAGCCCTTTTACTTTCAAGAACTTTTCTTTTGCACTCACAACTTGACTAACCAGCACAGAGTTCTAGTTGTCAGCCTATCTTGGCTGTCAACACACTTTCCTCACTAAGCTCATAATCATTTCTAGCTTTTGGTTTCAAGTAAGAGATACGCAACTCTGCCTTTCACTTGAACACCTGGTGCCTCAGATGGTAAAGAATCTGACCCAATGCAGTAGGCTGGGGTATGATCCCTTGGTCAGGAGGATCCCCCAGAGAGGGAAATGGCAACCCACTCCAGTATTCTTACCTGCAGAACTCCATGGACAGAGAAGCCTGGCGAGCTACAATCCAGGGGTCACAAAGAGTTGGATACAACTGAGTGACAAACACACATACACTCAGAGGCCACTGCAGGGTTATTAACTGCCCTAATTTCAATACTGCTGAGTCTCAGGGAATAGGGAGACTTGAGGAGAAGGAGAGAGATAGGGAATGGCTGGCTGGTGGGGCAGTCAGAACACACATATTTTACTAAGATCACTGCACTATCTCCTGTGGGCACGGTTCATGGTTACAATTAATTACAAACTCCGAAACAATGACAACAGTATTATCAAAAGTCACCGATCACAGCTCACTCTAAGAAATAACAATGAAAAAGTGTGAAATACTGCGAGAATCACCAAACTGACACAGAGACCCAGAGTGTGCAAATGCTACTGGAAAGATGACGGACACCCTCAGTGCAGGGCTGCCGCAGAACTTCAGTTTCCAAAAACTGAATTTGCAGGTACAATAAAACACGGTCTACTTGTATGCTAAAGTATCGACAATGGGCATTTTGTCAAACAGTTTAAGAAAAGAGAAGTTCTTTGTACTGCAATTGTAATTTTTCTCCAAGTCTGAGATTGTTTCAAAACAAAAGTAAACAAAAATACAAACAGAGACACACAAACATACATATATACAGGGAGTCTTCACTTTTGCAACTAGTGTTAACTGAAATTTGCGTACATCAGAATCCTGACTTCATAAGTGCACAACTCCAGAACAGGCATGGCAGTTTGCTACAGTGTGGAAATTGAGAGTTTTTTAAAAATATAAAAAATTTTAACAAGATTTTGTACACTTACTTTCTACACTGAAGTATTTTCTACCTAATTTTATACAGAAATGTCACACACATAAAACTGTTAATAAAATCAGAGGTTTCAAAAACAAAGAAAAATGTTCTATTTCTTAAACTAGAGTAATGTTTTATTATTATTCTTCAGAATTTAGTTAAAAAGTAGTCTTTTCAAACCATTCAAAATTTTATAAATGACAATTAAAATTAACCTTAAAACCTTGCACTGGCTCTGGAAAAGACACTTCCATTTGGGAATGATATCTCTGTCCAAAGATTCCTTTTCCCTTTTAACTACTATTTCCATCATTAATGGCAAGATCATACAATTCTTCCTTCAGTGTTTGGAAGAAATGATCATGAAGATACTAAATGAAAACTGCAAGGTCCAAATCAGAGTATGTTGTGTCTATAAAAGGAGAAGCCAAAAGAATATATATATAATCATTTGTGAAGACACAGAAGTTATCCAAAAGAATACATTTAGAAACTAAGGAAGGGACATGGATGGCTGGCAGACAGAGACTGGACGGACACTTTTACTGTTATCCTTCTGTTCTTCTACACTGTCCTGTGGGACTTTCCTAGTGGTCCAGTGGTCCAGAATATGCCACCCAGTAGGGGATACAGGTTCAATCCCTGGTCTGGGGAGGCTCCACAGGGCAGCTAAGCCTGTGTGCCAGAACTAACGAAGCCCTCGAGCCCATGCTCTGCAACAAGAGGAGCCGCCGCAGAGAGGGGCCCGCGTCCCACAGCTGAAGAGCAGCCCCAGATAGTAATCCCCACTTGCTGCAACTGGAGAAAGCCTGTACATGGTGAAGACCTCATACTGCCGTATATACATAAGTAAATTCTTAAATGTGTTAAGTAGGTAAGTAAATAAATTATACTTTGTGAAGAAAATCTACTCAGAAAAAAAAAGGTCCGATTTAAAAAAAAAAAAAAACAACACTTCAGACTAAGCAGATAGAACAAACTAAGCAAACTCACGCCATTGACTAGTAACTTTTTCAAATGAAATAATAATAAAAAATCAATTTTTACACTAAGGCTGTCAAAAACTACATATATTTCAAATAATTTCATGTGATAAGGCCAACTTAAAGGCAAATTTTATCGAAAATAGAACTGGAATCTTCATTTAACTTCAAAAGCTAAGAAAGAAACTTTCAGATTTTTCCTAATTTATGTCTTAACATTTCAAAGACAGCATCCTTGAAGTTTAATACATGTTCTTGCCAATGTACACTCAGAAATATAACCAATCACATTTTCACGACATCTGTGTCTTTACACAGATGACGTGATTCAGAAAAATTACAATTGTCAGAGAGAGATTATTGGAGTTGTTCAAGTTATCAAACTAGACACTTAACAAGTCTCTGTCTGGAATCTGGGGCCCACTGATCAATCCCCATACCACGCTTTCCCCAATCCATGCATGAGGTAGTTTAGAAACATCAGAAACAAGCTTACAGAACACTTACTGACACTAAACCCAACCCTTCAAATCCAGCAGTGTGCAAGGCTTCACTCTCTGCATGTACTATGGATTAAGATAAAATGCCAGATATTAAATATGCAGGTTGGTTACCCAACTCCTTAGTTTTCATTGTTTCTAATCCACTATTTTTTGAAAGCCAATATATGAACATAGTTAGGCACTAGGTGATACAGAGAAGAAAGTGTCCCTGGCATGACCCAAGTATTGTGATCACAGTCAAACAAAACCATGAGAGAAATGTGTTAAATGTCTACAAAAGGTGTAGCCCTAAGATACAGGAAGAATGTAAAGAGTATTCTGGAAACGAATCAAAGAAGTCGTCAATAGATCAGCTGAATAAAATCAATTGGTACAGCAATAAAACAGATTCAGGTTCTAGAGACGACCCTGTTGAGAACACTTACAAAGGTTATCTTTTGTTTGGAAAGGCTATGGCCGAGCAATTACGAGTTACAAGGAAAGAAGTTCCCAAGGACTTCAGTGCCCCAACCAAAACCTTATGAATCATTAAAAAAAAAAAAAAAAATGCTAGCACAGAACACAACCTCGGAATGTGCAAGAAAGCTTCCAACCAACATTATTTGGAATGACACAACTACAATTCTACTGGGCAAGTACCTTTCAATGCAAGGAAAGAAACTGAAGAAATAAATAAAAGACATTAACTAATATATAAATATCTTACAGACTCAAATCCTTAGTACCAGTATTTATGATGCTTTACATATTTATATATTTGTAACGTAAAACAATTCTGACTATTAGCGTAAAATATCAGCCCTATAATTTCAATTTAAAACAGAATTAACAGCTAACCTAGACTTGTAATTTTAATTTGAATTTCACTATAAATAGTACTGAAACTTAAGATATTAATATGTACCATGCTTGTAAGTTTATTAAATGTTTTAAGATTTACCATAACATTTGTGGTTTGTCTGAAAACTGAACTACTTACCAAATAGTGAATATATTAAGTTATTTAAACAGTTTTTTAAAGTTTTAAATATGTATGTAAAAGGGATGCAATATAGTTTAAGTCTCCTTTTAAAATGATTCCCTAAACTTACTATATGTATCTAAAAAGATTTGTTAAGTTGAACTTTAAAATTTAAGGGAAATTTGGGGTTTAAAATGTAACTTTGATAAACTACATACTAATTCTTTAAAACCAAAGGAGCTTCCAAATAATTATTTCTGTTTAGAAAAACCCACCTTCAAGGATACAAAATCCTACTTAACTCTTATTAATCCTTCAGTATCTACGTAAAATTCTTCCTTTTCCATGAAGTCTTTCCTCTTTTTCCTTTTACCCTATACTAGGCAAAAAGAAAATAAATGTGTCTCTATCATTCAAACTGCTAATTTATTCTATCCTAGTGGCATAACTTTATGAAAACTCTTCTTTCAGGAATCCACATCGCCTATCCAAGGGTCACACGCACTTTCAGAACAGGGACTGTGCTTTATACTGCTCTCAACCTCTAGAAACATCTTACACAAGGCAACGCTAGCACACAGTAACTATTGGCGGTGGATGAACTGAATTCTAACAATCTTCCATGCCTTTCCAAATGGACCATTACCTCTGTTATGTCCCAATGGTGTGAAAACTGATCCAAGTCAGTGAGGTAAAGTAGCACGGGAGAAAGCTGCGTCTGGATGACATGGGGCACTCCTCAAAGGCTCTGAAGCCAAGTCAGTTCCTCTTTTGAAAACCCTAATTTGAGTATAAAGAAATCCAATTTAAAATAAATCACAAAGCAAGTAACATTCTTAAGTAATTTTTAAAAAATAGACATGTATCTTCAAGTTAAATTCTTCAAGCTAACAAGCTATTTTCTCTGAATTTCTGTACTTTATGTATTATTTTAAAAAATGAAATGCCAGCGATGTAGTAAAATTCATATAATTATGTACACAAAGATTTGACCTGAATCAAATGTGTAATACATCAAGAAACAATATTATATCCCTTAAACTGAGGGCTTTGCCACCTTTATACTTAAATAAGTGTGAAAGACATAATCATTCTAATTAATGTCAGGTTTAAAAAAGCAAATGAACAAGAAAAACAATATGCTCCTTCATACATATACCAAACTCTGTATTCTTACATAATAGCCTTTCAAGTGTCTTAAAACTATTCCATCCCCCCTAAGTCTATTTCTTCAACAATTACTGTGTACTTCCTTCTACCTATTCCATATAATAAGATTTCTGATTCTCTTACCACCTCTATCACACCTAGTCTGACCTATACAAACAACTTGCCCAAGTCCCTCCTGAAAGACAGCTCTTAGAATGATCAGAATACGAGCACAATGTGGTCTGACCCTAGCTACCTGCTTTGATGTTTTCAGATCACTGTACTTCCATGAACATGCCCTAAAGAGCCATCATCTAGTTGGGAAGCCATATCACACTCCTGGCTGATTCCTAATGAGTTTCCTAAAACCACTAAACCCTTTGACAGGTACTACTAATTAAAACATAAAGCCCTCACATCCATCTCAAACGCATACATCCAAAACTATCAAACAAACATGTACAAGTCTACTTGTTACTTGTTTCTTTTATATAATATTTATCTTGCTACATTCAGCTCCTTATCAGAACTTTTCAAGCTCTTTTTGGATTCTGACAACATATTTCAATAAGTCTCTTAATTTTAAGTCTTCAGAAAATTTCAAACACTGTCATCTTTATCATCCAGTTACAAAACAAAACTACCAAAGACAGTATGATCATTTAAAACAACAGTAATAATACTTACTAATCTAACACATCAAGACTCATTTTACTAATTTTTCTCTGACATCAATGGAAAGCAAAATATGGCTAATTAAAATGTGATGTTTTTCCTAACACACCAAACATGTTAAACATGCTTAAAATGGATATTCTGTTCCCCATCTTATTAAGCTATGCAGTGAGGTCCCAAACTTAGACCCAAACAGGTAAGACAGTAAATCTCAGGAGAATTTTCATACTAGGTTCTTTTCCTTTCCTTAACTTGGTGGATCAGGGCAGTTACCTGTAAGTGTTGAAAATAAGAAGCTGAAATAGTCCTCATTACTGATGTTTAACTGATCACTTCCATTCCATTCTTTCACTGAAGACTTCCATCCAGAAAATGATGATCTACAATAAACAATTTAGACCTAGTACTAGAAGTGACCAAATTGAAGACTCAGGAATAAAGCACAGAATATATGACTATTCTTTATGGAATACAAGTATAATTTAAGAGCTCAGTCAAAAATCCGTAGCATGTATCATCTTTACATGTAAGGGGGTTCAAGTATCGTAATATGGAAAATATAATTTCTAACATATGTTTATGTAAAGTTTCCTTGAAAAGCATAACCAGCCCACTTATATGGTACAACTGGAAAATTTTTCCACACCACTCAAAACTCAGTTTCAAGGAGCCAAGGTGAAGTTCTGCTTTTCAGTAGTAGGTTCAGCTGCTATGTATTTACTACCTCATCTTCATTAAAAAAAAAAAAAAAGTCTTACCTTGTTTATATGAATGAGCTAAGTTTAAACAAGCTCCTGCTTCCTACCTAAACCAAAGCATCTTAACTAGGTAAAGAATACTTCAATTTAAAGCCACTCTGCAATAACTATGCACTCCTATACTTTGCGAGGCTTTATAACTAGTCTACGTCACAATACTGCAGCTAAAGTATTGGTAGTGGACTTAAGGGAATAGCTAAACATAAAGCAGCTTCTCATTAAATGAAGATTATCTGGTTCCTGCTATGAGATCAGTTTCCAGTGATACCTTTAAAAACTCTCCTCAAGGTAAGACTAAGAAGGAATACAGCAAATGTCAGCCATGAATACAGCAAAAAAACAAAAAGCTGAGAATAATCAGATCCAAAAAGCTATCTTTTTGGATAGCTTTTTGTGACAAATTTTTTTTTGGGGACAAACTTTTATAATAGAAATCTGAATAAATGTCAAGACAAAATAAGGAGTTTCTAATTCAATGAGAAGCACTTTTTTTTTTTTTTAACCACTGAAACAACTGTATTTATTAACATTCTTAAAAGTTGGGGAGTTAAAAATAATGGCAACATTTTTCTGAATCACTTCTACTTAAAGGACTTCTCTTTGCTTAAAGGGCTATGGGAGAGAATATCACAAGCTAAGAGGTTATAAAAAGTCAGAGATGCTCAATGGAAATGAGTACAAAATGGGTGATTAGAAAAGAAGCTAATATCCTCTTATACCCAGTGAACACTGTGCTGTCCAGTGGCTAAAAAGAGTAGCAAATCCATTTAAAAATCTAGTTTGGACAAAAGACAAGCAATGTATCACTCTGTCCTTAAAACTACAATGACCACACATACTGGCCACACCAGAACAGTTCTGAGACTAGAAGGGATGCTATATCAATTATGCTTGGACAACAGAAGCAAACCAGACCTGCTCCTGGCAGGCCAGCTCACATATTCACCCTGCTTCAAAACCAGGCTGAATTTCTCAGTAATTTCTCCCTTCTCTGGTATTTTTATCTAACAGCATAGACTACGTTTCCACATGCATGTCTCATGTTCCCCAAACCAGCTGTAAATGAACTAGGGGCAGAGAGGGCAAGAAGAGTAACGGTCAGCAGAACACCACAGGTAGATGGAGAGGAAAAACTCAAAAAACCTCTAAGTGAATAGTGAAAAAGGCAGGAACAGCAATTCTAAGTACAGTTTTTAAGACAAACTAAACACCAACAACTCTAAGGTGATGGGTTTTTCACACACTGAACAAACGGAGATGGTCTGGTGGTGACCTGCTCTCCGATGAACTTCCCCTGCTGGAGACAACAGTGTCAGAACGCTAACACCCAGAGTGAACTAGACCGCAGAGCCCAATTAATATAGCAGATGAGAATCAGAAATTATTGAAGGAATATTTCAGGAAAAGGAGCCTGCCAACAGTCCTTGGCACAGACGGAGCTGAGGAGTGGGATGCCTCAGGTGAACGGTGCAGGTGGGAGACAGTGAGAAAGCTAGCTGGTTTACCGTCACCATCAAGGACGGAGGGGAAAACCAAAGACGTGAAATAACCCAGGTGATGTCTAAGGAACGGTATTCCTTAGAAGAACATCATTCCTTAAGAATAACCGAACATTATTCTTCAATTCTAAATCTAGGAAAAGTGATGCAATGATAATACCACTGGCCTGGGAAAGTTGAAAAGGCCCCATCTTGTTTTAATTTTTAAAGAGATTAGTTTGAATAGGGACAATACATCTACAGAAAGAGAAGTCTACTAAGACTCTGTGCAAATGCTAAAAGGCAAAGTTTAACTTGGTACACTTTTAACTACATGACAACTTGCTTTTGATGATTATAAACTTCTATTACCATTACTTGTAAATTAATATTTTCTCAGTACTCACCACAAACCCACAAAAAAATGTAAAAAAAGACTTGTGAAAAAATCCTTGACCAAAGTTATTGAGCACAAGTCAATCGTAATTAATGCCAAAAAAGATACTAAATACAAGTTCTAAAGAGAATTAATTTTAAGAGGTGTTCAAAAGTCACTTTTAAATGAATGCCAAAACAGATCCTCCACAAGTTCTATCATGGGAAATGAGTGCCCTCTACTGGAAGTTAACAGTCATAAAACCACTTAAGTTAAATTGTATTTCTTAAAGACCTGGCATTTAGTACTGAACTAGACAAAGAGGGGTTTCATATATAGACAACATATTGCAAACAGCTCTCTTTTGCTAAAAGGAAAAAGTAATTATCAGTTATGAAGCACAATTTGGGCGACAACATTCAAACATACGTCTTATCCTGGTACGAAGAGACTGGCAAACAAAGCTAAAGAAAGTCTACTAATAAAGCGAGCCACTCCTGTTTAATTGGGGCAGAGGGTCTGCACAAGAAGCCACAAAGAAGCTAGTTTTTAAATTTTTCAGCTACAGCCCAGATTCAACTCCTGCCTAAAACTGTATCAGACCCTGGCCTTGAGCCACAATCAGTAACAAATGGCTGAATATGAAAGTACTATGCCTGATACAAACATTACATTTTAAAGGATACTTTGAACACTAGCAACATGAAACATTATTAGTTTTAAGACCTTTGAGAGTAAAACACCACAGTCACATTCTGGAAAGTAGCTCCTTGAAAAATTAAACAGAAAATTAACATATGATTCAGCAATTCTACTTCTGGGTATACAGCCAAAAGAATTAAAAGGATTCAAACAGGTGTCTGCACACCAATGTTTATAGCTGCATTATTTGTAACAGCCAAAAGGCAGAACAACCGAGTATCCATTAACAGATGAATATATCAAAATCATGAAGACAAAATAGTGGTAAACAAGGGCTGGGAGAAGGGGAAATAATCAGTACAGAGTTTCAGTCTGCAACGATGACAGTGCTGGAGATGAATAGTGGTAGCAGTCGCACAACAGTGTGAATGTACTTAATGCCCCAAACAATTCTCACTGTATACCTAAAACTGGTTAAAATGGGAAGTTTTAGGTTATGTATATTTTGCCACACACACACCCACCCACCCACCCACCCACAGATATTTTAATGATTCCCTGTCTGAGTCCGCAAGCTTTTATTTCACCACCTACATTGAACTGAGCTCCCTTCCAAAAAGAAAGACCTGTATTACAATTTCATAACACCAGAAGTTTTAAAACACAGCACTCTCATCCGTCACTGAATCCTTACTATGGCTACACACTTCTGATAATCTTAACCCTTGTTTCAATGCACCTACACAAATCACTGTATGTTTCTACCTGATGGTTCAACGGTAAAGAATCCACCTGTGGTGTAGCAGAACAAGATTCAATCCCTGGGTCAGGAGGATCCCCTGGAAAAAGAAACAGCAACCCACTCCAGTATCCTTGCCTGGAAAATCCCATGGGCAGAGGCGCCTGGTGGACTACAGCCCATGGATTTAGTGACTGCAACCATGACAATGCAAACCGCTAAGCAAACCACCTGGAACAGTCTTGCCCCAGTGACCTTCCTCTTACCCAGTATCATCAACAGTTTTAACTGCTGTTTTAAGAGCAAATGAAGGGAGGGGCGGCATTTTAAAAAGTCAGTTCATAAACTGCCAGTGACAGGGGAAGGGTGAGGGAGAAGATTATACACTTGAAATACAGCTCACTTTAGCATGCTACCTCATGTGCAGTATCCTGATAAGCATGGCAGCCAAATTTGCACTGAGTCTTCCCATAATACAGCAGCAGCTTAACCGAGAAAGCAAGTCAGCAGGCAGACTGGGTAGAAAATACACAAGCTGGACCAAAAGCTGCTGAGACTCTGCTGACAGAACCACCACTGTGCCTTCTTGTGGATCTAGTGAGGCAGGAAGACAAGTTAAATTTTAAAAGATATACAAACAAGAACTAATAAAGCAGACTGACCATTTTCACTGTGCTATGTTGAATTCTAACATATCAACTACATGAAAAATATATATATATGTATGGCTTAAGGTACTGCCTAGAGTAAGACTAAATACAATCATTATTTAAAGATAACATTTAACACTCGATTTCATAATATTCAAATGTGTTATTTGAAATAATAACTGATGGAGTTAAAGGTATTAGAAACAAAGCAAAACAGTAAAAAAAAAAAAAAAAAAAAAAAAAAAAAAAAACAAGCACTTTTGCCAAACAGGGACAATTATAATATCAACCTAATCCGGCCCCATCACTTCATGGCTAATAGATGGGGAAACAGTGGAAACAGTGGCTGACTTTATTTTTCTGGGCTCCAAAGTCACTGCAGATGGTGACTGCAGCCATGAAATTAAAAGATGCTTACTCCTTGGAAGGAAAGTTAGGACCAACTCAGATAGCATATTAAAAAGCAGAGACATTACTTTGTCAACAAAGGTCTGTCTAGTCAAGGCTATGGTTTTTCCAGTGGTCATGTATGGATGTGAGAGTTAGACTGTGAAGAAAGCTGAACGCAGAACAATTGATGCTTTTGAACTGTGGTGTTGGAGAAGACTCTTAAGAGTCCCTTGGACTGCAAGGAGATCCAACCTGTCCACCCTAAAGGAGATCAGTCCTGGGTGTTCATTGGAAGGACTGATGCTGAAGCTGAAACTCCAATACTTTGGCCACCTGATGCAAAGAGTTGACTCGTTGGAAAAGATCCCGATGCTGGGAAAGATTGAAGGCAGGAGCAGAAGGGGACAACAGAGGATGAGATGCTTGGATGGCATCACCGACTTCATGGACATGGGTTTAGTTGGGCTCCAGGAGTTGGTGATGGACAGGGAGGTCTGGCATGCTGCAGTTCATGGGGTTGCAAAGAGTTGGACACGACTGAGCAACTAAACTGAACTGAATTTAAAACCAAAGACTTATCTGAGTATACACACACACTCCTATATATAAGCAATACTGAAAAATACAGATTTTTAAATACCACACACAAAAGGTAGACACAAACCAACGTTTGTCATTTAATAAATGGGTAAATATAAAGTGGTGTATATTCAACAGTGGAATGTTACTCAGCATTAAAAAGAAATACAGTACTCGTATATGCTCGTAAATCCTAAGAACAGTATGCCAAGTGACGGAAGCCATACTGAGAAGATCCACATCACACAATGTCATCTGTGAGAAATGATCAAAACAGGCAAATACAGAGAGACAGAAATGGTGAGCAGTGGTTGTCAGGAGCTGAGGTAGGAAGAAATGAGGAAATAGGGATGGACTACTAATGGTAGAGTTTCTTTTTGAGGTGATAAAAATATTCTGGAATAAGATAATAGTGACTATCGCACAATCTTGGGAATATGATAAAAATTAATGAATTGCACAGTGTAAAATGGCCAATTTTATGGTATATAAACTGTGTCCTAATAATAAATACTAATTATACATATGCATATATGTATATTTTTATTGATATTTTTGCTAAAAGAATGAAAAGGTTTCAGGGGTGAGTGAAACGTTAATATATGAAAGCCGTACAAGATCTCAATAACGATTAAATAAGTAAAATTTGCCATCAAAGTTTCAAAAGAATTCTATAAAAATACCTGATCAGTTTTGAATTTGTGAATTTCGTGGCTTAAAAGATAATTTAAGATCTGAAGAGACATCTACAACCTTTAGTTTTCTTAAACTATTGTATTAAGTAATACTATTGAAAATGAATTTACTGTTTGATATTTTATTCATTTTACCATGGTACAATTAATGTATAATTTGAAGGAAAAGTAAAACCTAAAGATCTCCCCTTTGAAACATTGTTCTTAAGTCGGGGTAGACCGATTATTACATACACAGGTAAACAACACTCTTACCATAGATTCGGAGAGCAGTAACTTGTAAACTTTTGAGTAGCTCTTTATTTGCTCGGGCTGCAGCAGTATGGATAATGTCAACAAACTGTTGAAAGCTCAGGATTTCGGGAGCCGAGATGTGCAAGCTGCAGTGGTAAACCAGCCAACCAACGTGATAACACTTTACTACGGTATCTAAGGCCATCAAAGAAAAGGGAAATACACCACATTTATTTAAACATTGGAGAGCCTATAAGATGACTGGCATACTATATTCATCTATAGTATTCTCTAAGGTTTTACCCACTGTATTTTAAAAGTTTATGTAGTTTGGGGCACTATGTACATTGTAATTTTATCTTAAAGGACACAGGCTCTACTTAGCTTGTGAACTATTTACACTAATTTGTAATGACCGTTTTACTATATTAAGTCATTTATGCATTCAGTATAGGGTGCCCCCACATTAAGTGGCTTCAAACTTGGGTTATTTCCATTCTTGCACATACTTGCTCACTCTCTAATGTCTCATCTTGGACACGGCAATCACTTTTGCTGTCCCCCAAGAGTTCAGTGATTTACACACAACCTTTGGAGTCTACCAGACTTGAACTTAAGTCTCAGTCTGGCTGCCCTTTAACAGCATGACACTCACCAACTTATTTAACCTAAGCTTCCTTCTATAAGGCAGAAACCAACAGTACCTACATAAAAGTATGAGAATTACTGAAAAATTAAGAAAAGCACCTGACTCACAGTAAAGACTTGAATATGTTCTAACAACTACCTATGTATGCTGAGGTACCACAAATCCCGTTATCTTTCACCCAAACATCTCTTCCAGACTATCCCAAGTAAACCTCAAACTCACCACATCTAAGACTGATTCCTGAGTTCTACTCTTCGTGTTGTCTGCATCACCAGACAGCACCAAACCAAGCTGGACACTTTTGCTCTTTAAGATACCGCCATTTAAAAATTTATTGAAACATTTTTGACACCCAGTATTATGTTAGTTTCAGGTATGTATCACATAATAGTCTGACATCTGTACACATTGCAAATGGTCACCATACGTCTAGTAACCACCTGTCCTAATAAAAGTTACTGGTCATATTCTTTATGCTGTATATTATATCCCCATGACTTATTTACTTTATAACTCAGTTTGCACCTTTTAATCTCTTTCACCTATTGTACACCTCTCCTCTTCTACTGCCCTCATTCTTATACCATGTGTCCCAATATGTCACTAAGGGCCGGAGGTTAAACCTCCATAATTTTTATGGGAAGCAAAACAAAATTCTGAGGCTGCTACATGTGGTTCCAATAATTGTCCTTTAGCTGTTAAGCAGACAAGTGGAAATATATGCTCAAAGAGACTTTTACCTTCTCAGTTATGTGTATAAAGGTTACTGAAACTATTATGTATGCCTTTTTATTTAAAAAAAAAAATAATAAAACCAAAAAGGATAAAAAGAAGATTTTCTCCAAAGATTTAATCACCCTATCATCTTATTCATACAGATTACAAAGTAACCTGGTAAGAAAAAGAAAAGCAAAATAACAAAGGAACTGTACCGCATTCTGTAAGATCTCAGTTCTTCTTTTTGATAGCTTTTACTGAAAAACTTCAGTAACAAAGTCGGAACTGGAAGGAGAAGGCCTCTCTGCTGATACAATGTATAAACTGCCTTTATGAGAGACTCTGTAGCCTCTAAGAAACAAGAGAAAACAGCTGCATGTGAGTCAAAATGTTTCTTCACCAGCACCATAATTCTTCTAAAAAGCACAGAAGCACCTTGTTCCTATGAGGAAGCAGATTTTAGCCACAAACTGATGACTACCATCAAAATCCTACATCAATGGCCTAATAAAAAAGTCAAACCAATCGGAGATTACAGTACAAATTTTCCTAAGAGACAACAAACCTAGGAAAGGACAACAAATACCACAATACTAGAAAGGTGGATAAGCCAGGAACCAAACAGCAAAGTTCTGCTTGAATGAAAAGAATTAGTAAGTCACACTAAAAACTGACTTAATGCAACATAACTTCAAGTTACAAGAAAGGTAAAGAGATAAGGATCCACCAATTTCTAGTCAAACTAGATCAGAAAAGTATTTCTTTATCCTTAGGCTCAATGTCATTTCCTATTAATAAAACTTACCTTCTTTCACTCCAACTATGTAATCTAGTAGAAAACCTACCCATCAGCTTCAGAGTGGACCTACCCACCGAAAAGGGGGTGTTCTCAGCCATCAGGGTTCAAGCAGACATTCCTTCATGATTATGCTGGCTACCTTTTATGGCTCGAACGTAAATGACTATGAAATGTTTGACAGGTATGAACTCAAAATTAGATGCTCAACATTAACAGTATGCGTAAGAGCCCCTCTCTTAAGTAAGGACAGAGCATTGACACCCACCTCTGTCTGACTGCATCTGCATTAACCTCCAGGAGACACCAAGCAATCTGTTCAGCTGCTTACTGTTTAGCCTAGACCCATCTTCAAGGGTTTCTGTTACAAATTTCCTTATCCTTTCTATCCAACTGGAATCCTTCTGCAAAGTTGAGGCATTTGCCAGGGAGACCATGATATCAGACAGTGTTAAATTCAGTAAAAGGTGATCTACATTATTCGAGAGAATCGTGCAATGCTTGATGCTAAAAACAAAGACACACATAACTGTTAAGTGTTGTATCTACCATGCCTGTTTCACTTAAACACTTAACTATTCCTCCCAGAATGAACTGTCAAGAAGGTAAGTATATTAAAGCGACTGTAAGCAAACCATTCATTACAGAATCAGAGTTGTTAAGGCATAAATTAAGAATGCATACTGCTCAGTTCATTACCCAAGTTGCTATTCACACAAGAACTACAGGCCCTTGAAACATGGTGTGGTAATCCTAGATGTACTACAGGGATAAGAACACTTGAAAACTTCAACACACTTGAAGATTTTCGTTAAGCAGATATTTATATTAGGATGAAACTCACGACAGACCTTGATTCTGCTTCTAACTAATTTTGACTTGACAGAATCACTAATTTCTCCTGGCCACAATTTCCTTATATGTGAAACAGGAGACTGGTCTAGATAAGCCCAATTCTGAAACAATTTAATTTTATGACTCACATATTACAATCACTTTTTCTAACAGATTATCTTAAGAAAAACAAAATTTGCAACTTAGGATAAAAACCACTAGATATATAAACACTATATAAACACAGTGTAGATTTCAGGCTACACTGCATTCAACAGCAGAGCCTATTTATTCTCATGTTCAGAAACATGTAAAGTTGATTAAACTAAAAAAATACCTGAAACTAATTTATTTTAAAAGAAAGTTAACCCTGGATTAGGCATGAGAAAGGACACAGTCGTAAGGAACCACAAATACAAGGGGAGGGAAATTTTTAATATTTGGTGTTATTAGGGTATCAAATGTAGGGTTAGGAATGACAAATGGGACCAGATCACAAAGAGTTGAAAACTAAGGACACTAAAATCAATTCTGCAAGCACAGGAGTAACATAGTTGAAAAGTTCTTTCGTTTCTGCTGATGAAAAAGAAAATATCAGTTACAAGACTCTAAACAAAGAAGTAGTTGTATGTCTACTTGGGCAATACAGGCAAGACGTGACAAGCTCAAGAAACAATGCTGGTACAGACTAGGAGAAAGGGGGATGTATAGCAAGAATAAAAATTAGCTGGATTTGAAGTCTGCTTAAATGCATACATGTATGTGAGCTTTTAGCTGAGCTGGTAAAGAATCCGCCTGCAATGCTGGAGACCCCAGTTCGATTCCTGGGTTGGAAAGATCCTCTGGAGAAGGGGTAGGCCACCCACTTCAGTATTCTTGGGTTTCCCTGGTGCCTCAGTTGGTAAAGAATATGGCCGCATTGTGAGAGCCCTGGGTTCCATCCCTGGGTTGGGAAGATCCCCTGGAGAAGGGCATGGCAACTCACTCCAGTATTCTTGCCTGGAGAATCCCCATAGACAGAGGAGCCTGGTGGCCTACAGTCATGGTGTCGCAGAGAGTCGGGACCTGGCTGAGTGAGTGAGTAAGCACAGCACAGCCCAGCAAAAAACTGGGAATTCTATCACGGAGAGAGAATGAATGAAAACTGGGACAGATGAGTAGCAATCTATACTACAAACCCAAAACTACTGGTAGGTTCTTTGCCCAACTGTTCAGTGCCCAAAACCAAGGCACATTTTATACTAACCAGACCACACAAAAACTCAACTGCATCATTTATTCACCACAGGTAGAGCTTTTGAAGATCTACTTACCTATTACTGTCTGGAAGGTGTCAACAGACATTCAAAAGTTGGGAGAATTCATCCCGCTCCTCCAAGAATTTACACAAAATTTTAAAGTCTAAATACACTGACCACCAATTCTATGAGGGAGACAGGAAACTGGGGAAACTCATTTTCAGCAATGATAGAGGAGGAAATTAGAACTGATTCCCGTCCTGAAAATAACTTTAAAAGCTGGATGAAATAGTTTTTAACAACTCAAAAGCATTCAAGAGGTAACAAGGTGATGAACAATTGCTGGGTCCCCAAAATAAAGCAAGATCACAGTACTCAGGTTCCACGGGCTGTGGAACCAAATACCCAATTCCAACGAAAAGCCTGGAAAACGGAACTAACCTTTCAGAGGCCTCACAGGGAAAAGTCAAACTCCAGAGCCAGACAAACATGGGGACTCTGGTATATTATCCCTACTTCAAGCTGAACCTGTAAGGGCTCCCTGCCAGAGTAACGGTGAACTGGAAGTAAAAAGAGCTCTTACACAAAACAATCCCAGTTATACATCATCTCAGTAGTTAACGCAACAATTTTTCCCAACTAGATCTATAGATTCAACACAATTCCAATCAAAACCCCAGCCAGTTACTTTATAGTTATCAACAAAATGATTTCTGAAGTTTACACACAAAGGCAAGCACTAGACTACCCAACACAAGACCAAAGCGGAACAATGTTGGAGGACTCACACCACTCGATTTCAAGGCTTACTGTACTACAGTAATCAAGACAGCACAGAACTGGTGAACGAACAGACAAACATAGGTCAGTGGAAGAGCCCCAAGACAGGCCTACAAGTACAGTCAACTGATGATTTCAGACAAAGGAGCCGAAGCAATCCAAAAGAGAAACAAGAGTCTTTTTCTGCAAACAGTGCTGGAATAACTGGACAGAAACTCTAGAACTGAAAAATAAAAATAAAACAAATTCAACAAATGTATGTTTGAATGAGACAAAGAGAAACAAAAAATTCAGTAAGTGGGTCTTATATACAATCAATTAGTCTTTAAAGGGAAGGAGAAAAATGGCATTAATATTTTAAAGATGAGAATTTTTCAGATGTGTTTAGACACTTCACTCAAGATCTCAGATTTAAGAAGCTCACTGAATTCCAAGGAAAATCAATAAAAAAGAAAACCACACCTGGATACATCATTGTCAAACAGCAGAAAATAAAAGACAAGGAGCAAAGTCTTATGGGGGAGGTAGGGGGGGTGGGGAGGGAAGTAACTTTTATAAAGTAGCAACAGTTCAGACTCATAGCTGACTTCCTAACAGCAGTGGGAACCAACAGAGCGAAGCGTTGCAGTCAGTACGGTCAGTACGCTCAAACAAGAAAACTGCCAAGCTCAAGCACTGTGCTCTGTTAAAACAGTCCTTGGAAATAAAGGAGAATACATATATTCTCCTTCATTTTATATTATATATATATATATGTATGTATGTATGTATTTGTGTGTGTGTGTGTAAATCCTCTAGCAGCTTCTAAATAAGCCTAATGAAGAGAGATGAAAAAAATGAAGAGCAAAAAAATAGAATATACAGATAAAACTCAGATGGTGGATACAAGTTCTCCAAAAATATTAATTTTTGCTTGAAAGTTCAAATTTTATCTCTAGCACAGACACTATTTTCCTGAAACTGATAGGCTTATTTTTTTCATTTCTGAGAAAATATCTACAAATACCCAAGTCTGAATAAGCATAGTTAGTCATTTAAATTAAAATCATGTCCATTGCAGAAAATACAAACAGAATGACAAGTGCATTTCCTCGAGACAACCATCATTCTTTGGCATGCAGCCAAAATACTTCAGGCACACTTTCCATTTCACCACACAGAATATTAAAATTACGTGTTTTCAAGGATTGTGACTTAATAAGATTAGTAATTTTTTACTTAATTAAGAACAATTTTAAGTGAAACTGGCATGTTCTTTTAAACTGTGAATGCATAGTGGTGAAGAATACTGTTAACCCTCCATACCGTTCTGCCTCCACATATTCAACCAACTGCAGATGGTGTATCATGTGTATGGATTGTGGCTTTCTGAATCCATAGATGCAGAATGTGTATTTGGAGGGCAACTTGCTTCTGGATCAGTGAAAATACCACGTATGACACTATGTCTTTACACAAAACTCAGACTGTACAACAAGAAGAGTGACCCCTCACATAAACCAAGGACTCCAGTGTAAATGATGTATCACTGAGGTTTGTATTTTACAACAGATACACAACTCTGGTGTGGGACGCTGACGTGAGGGAGGCTGTGCATCCATGGGGGTAGGAGTAGTGTATGAGGACTCCGTACTTTCTGTTCAATTTTAATATGAATCTAAAATTGCTCTAAAAAATGAACTCCATTTAAAAAAAAAAAAAAAAGGAATGAAATGCTAGTAGTGCCACAACATGAATAAACCTTAAAGATATCGTGCTAAGTGAAGTTAAGCCAGACATAAAACAGTGTTTTCAGTTTCTACTGATACATGGTACCAGAACAGTCAAATTAATAAAGGGGAAAAATGCAATAGCAGTTCCCAGTACCTGGAGGGAGAAGAGCATAGGAAGCTGTTATTTAATGTGTACCGAGTTTCAGACTGGTAACATGAAAAATGTGAAATGTACTTAATGCCACCAATCAGTACACTTTAAAAATGGTTAAAATGCTAATTTTTATGCTATGGACATCTTACCACAATGAAAATAATATCTTTTGTAACGCCACAGTTCAACCCAAGATTAAAAAAAATCTAGACATCAGGTCAAAATTGAAGACCACCAGCTTAGGCCACATTGGCTCCTCTAACTTGAATCTGTGAATTTAGTAGATAGCCTCCAAAGGCTATCTGAGAAATATTCAACACGCTTCCTTATGGAAGTTCAAGAGCAGCCTGCGGACCCTCAAAACAAATCACTAGGGAAATTTATGGTAATACTGTCAATCCACTTTTGTTAAAAATGCCACAATTTCACCACCTCAGTGTCTTCATCGTTAACTCCTTTTTCACCTTCTATATCTTAGCACAAATCACTACCTAGGCAGGCAGCCCTCCCTAGGACCTATGCCCCCCATGAAAGAGCAGGACCAGCTCCCTACTATACTGATATACTTTTATTACCCTACATTCTTTTTCCTAAGTGCCTTCAACATATTAAGTGCCCAATAAAGTGAATAATGACAGTACACCCATATGCTTTGAGTAGTTTACTTACATTTAATGGTCTACCAAATTCCAAACATCCTTTTATTTAATCTCATTTTGATGAAAATTACACCTGAAACCTCTTCCTTGACAACATAAAAATCACATGTAATTATATTCACGCATTGAAGGATATTCTCAACCTTATCCATGGACCTGATTAAAAACTTCTGTGTTAAGAAAACTGTATCTGGAGCAAGTAACAACTTACTTGCTCAAGAAAGTATCTCCATATTTGATTCTCTGTCACCTCCAACTCCAGAAACTCTAAATTAATGGTCCTAAAACATGGTTTTGATCCAACCAATAATAGTCTTCAATGCCTAAAGGATCAAGGATGAAAGAGAAATGAGAGTCAGAGACAAAAAATGACTTTCAGCATTAAAGTTAGTCATCAGTAGAAACCAATTTGATCCAGGTCTGTCCCATGTCCTCCATTAAGCAATTTTATAGCTTTCTCATACCCTATAATATCTCCTTCCATTACTGCAATCATCCCTCACTTCACTTCTGCCTGCTAAAATCACATTCACATTAAAACACTACTCTCCAACACTGCCTTGTCTGTTTATCCTAACAAGGATCTGTCTTCTCCTATTAATTCCTATAGCATTTCTTGACTATAAAGTTCTAATGACACTTAAATATGCCTTGTGTGAAAGATGTAGATTCATTTTTCTTCCTGCAAGTTATTGAGCTTTTGTTTCTCAGCCTTAAAACTACCCTTCCACGCTCTTACTTTGTGATCCTGGGGGTGAGTCACATTTTCTCCTTTACAGTTTGCTTCTTGTTAGGCTCTGCCAATAAAGTGCTTGTTTTTGTTTAGTCACTAAGCTGTGTCAGACTCTTCAGCAACCCCGTGGACTACAGCCCGCCAGGCTCCTCTTTCCATGGGATATTCTAGGCAAGAATACTGGAATGGGTAGTCATTTCCTTCTCCAGCAGATCTTACCAACCCAGGGATTGAAATCTGTCCCTGCACTGGCAGGAGGGCTCTCCACCACTGAGCCACCTGGAAGTCAAGGGGTACTTGAGACCAGAAAGCTGGAGGAGGAAAATGCGGCACTTTCTGTTTGCTTCCTAGTCCTATTTTTTGCTTCCTGTTGCCACCAGTGCAACCCAACCACTCTTCAGGCCAGCAGCAGTTCATTCTAGCAGCCAGAGTTGGTTCCAGTCTGTATCTTCCTGACACAGAACCAGTATCACCGTGCCCCTAGAACACCAGCGCCAGCCAGCAGAACCCTCTTCGCTGAGCCCTGTACCCTTACCCCACTGGGCCCCTCTCCTGATCCCAAAGACATTAGTCCCAGCTGAGTGCAAACCCCTTCCTCGAGGCCTGAGTTTGGGCTGCAGCCTTTCTTTCCAGCCACTTGCCCTCTTCTCTTTGCTCTCCGGTCGGGAGGCAGTGGTGGCTTCCGACAAGACCTTGCTGTTCCCTTTTGTCTTTCCACTATTAAGTGGAAATGCCTAGTTAACAACCGGTTGTATTAAATTCTCTGTGAAAATCACTGGTATGATTTCCATCTCATGACTAGAGTCTGACACACATTTTTATCAATTTTAAGATTTTGTATTGATTTTTGCAATTTATGAATCACTTAAGAGATCAAAGAATATACCTTAGGGCATCTAATTATCTGTCATAATACTTTACTTACAGTGAGAGACCAGAAAACTTCAGTGAATGAAGTTTATCTGCCTACAACATACTTATCACTTCTGAGCATATCCTCTGAACTCTGCCCAAAGAGCCTCACTGATTCTCCAAGTAGTTTCTTCCTTTTGATAAGTTTAAGAACCTTCTGACAAAGACTTTAAAATCTGTTCAAGCGTTTGCTCATTTGGGGAATTGCACCTTGAGTATCTGTATCTGCTTGTCAAGTTTTATTTGGTAATTTGTTTTTACGTTTATCTGCTCTTACTTCAGGTAAACATTTCAAATAACTTCCAGGCTTACACTTTTCCAGTGAAACTTCATCCACAATTTGTTCTTTTCACTTATTTTAAAAAAGAGAACTGCTTTTCTTCAATTATCCCTCTTCCATCAGGATACTGATAACAGTTACATTACGCTTCCTTGTGTATATAAATGAGAGCAGAAACTAGTGATGTTATGCTCTCAAAGATTCAGTAATTACACAGTGCCTCTCACAAACAAACTATCCACTCTAAGCAAATTTTTATTAAATTCTTATCTATACAATTTGATAACTGACACTCATTTAGCACAAAACATTCACTTCACAGATTACAAATAAAAATGAAAACTAAGTAAAATTGGAAGTCCAGGGCTTAAAGTGACTTGTTTAAGATCAGATACTACAGCTTTTATCTTTACTTCACAGTCTAGATAACAACTACTTGCAGTGTACAAAGTTCAGTGTGAGACTGTTTTCTGAAAATGTCAGGTTAAACAGTGGATGAGAATGGCAATATCTTTATTTGTCCCTTTCCTTTTTTTGCTTGGTTATTTCTTTTAAGGCATATGGAAAATTACTCCTAAAATGGTGTTTGAAATCAGTAAGGTAATTCTTTCAAAGCCATGACTCCTAGTAAAATAAGCACAGATTAGAAAATCTGTAAGAAACAATAACTTAAAATAGCAAATAAGACTTTAAGCAGAAACTTAACAACTTGTCAATATTCACTTACAAATTTACCCTTATAACACACCTTTTGCTAATGATATAATATGTAAATAAATCTTAAAATCTGAATAAACTGTTAGGCCATCCAACTTTCACCCACAGTTCTTTTTGGTGCTTTCATTTTTACATGCATTTCATCTACTTAAAATGAGAAAAAAAGGGAGAAAGTAAAATTTAATAAAATTCTGATTTTGAACTACTAATGCAATATTTATAAAGTATACAAGAAAATCTTCTACTTAGTGTTCCATTTAAGAGTAACTATATTCTCTAGAAATTCTATTGCTCATTAAAGACATTTAATACCTTCACAAATCAATGTGTTTGTCTAAATTCTTCAGCAGTATTCTTCAATGTATCGTGTTCTCCTACCTGAAACACTGATTCCCTACTATCCAGAGGACCAATCATTCCAGTCTGCCAGTGGCTGAGGGGTTGCTTGGGATATGGGACATGAGACACTACAATAGCTAGCTCCAGCTCTAGCAAACCTGGAGGCCAAACTCAGACCATAAATCAACAGCTAGCTATTGCAGCATATCTCCTTAGTTACCTTCACTGGGTTTTCCTCTTTTTCTTAACCTAAAAATGTGTCCTTGACAACCTCTGGACTTCTACTAGGTATCTTAAACTTAACATGAATAAACTGAACTCTCCTATGGGCAGTCACATCATCATCTGGACCACAGTACAGGCATCACCCCTGCTCCTCTTTCCTTAACTACATACACCAGCATTCCTGCTGGTTTCACCAGAATCTGGCTGCTTCTCATCACTTCAACCACCACCTGCCATTCGACTCCAAGCCACCATCACCTCTCACTTAAGACTGCTGTCTCAGGCTCCCAAAGGCCCTCATGCTTTTCCTCTTGCCCCCCTAAACTTAACTCTCTACACGGCAGCCAGGGTGATCTTTTAAAACACAAATCCTACTTCACAATATTACAGGGAAGGATAAAGGAGATAATATATATAAAGGAAGGACAGGTCATCCATGGGATCAATGATCTCAGTTGGGCCCATTTTGCTAGAGTTGGAGAATGAGGGCATGGGGGTTTTTAACTGTTTTATTTGTAAATCTGGCATATTAAAGTTAAATAAACATAATTTAGATCATGCCACTCCTCTGCTCAAAACCCTCCAATGTCTTTTCACCACACTCAGGTTAAAATTCTAAGTCTTTACCACAGACCACAAGGTACCACATGATGTGGCTACTGTCCGTCATGTCCCCCCTCATCACCCACCATTCTCCCAGGACCTCACTTGCACATGCCTTGCTGCCATTCCTCAAGTATGTCCAATCTGTTCTCACTTCAGGGTTTTGCACTTGCTGTTCCCTGTGCCTAGAAGGGTCTTCCTACAGGTCTTCACAAGACTTGCTCCTTCTCTTCATTCACTGACATGCAAATATTAAGAAGGCATTTCCTGACCACCTAGTTAACAGGTACCTCCCCGCACACTGTTTCATTACATCTTCTCTCTTACCCACTTTCATCTTTCTTCCTAATGATGACATGATGGACATCAGCTATTTGTTTGCCATCTCTCAACCCCACCAGGAGCTAAGTGTTTGCCTTGTCAGTCATGTTTATCTCTGTATTCCCAGAGTCTAGACAGAACCTAACTCACTGCAAAGCAGCACTATTCAAAAGACCTTTCTGCAGTGACAGAGCCATTTTGTTCTTGTATTTGTGCTGTCCAATACAGTAGCCACTGCCACCTGAAGCTACTAAGCATCTAAAATGTGACTACTGTTTACTGAGGAACTGAATTTTAATTAAACAGCCAAATGTATAGGTGCTCAATTAACCTTTGCATCTAACTCTTTCTCACAAATTCTGATCTTCATGGTAAAAACAAAATGATAAGGAAACATTTACACTGAACGCAGCAAGCATTAAAATACAAAGCTAGGACACAACAAAATCTCTATAGTGTATAAAATTATACTACTGACCTAAAGTTAATAATACAGGACTCCAAAAACTGAAGTTAATTAAAAAGTTAACATTACATTGTATTTTAAAACACTGTGTGTTTTAAAAATATTAAATACAGTATACTTTAAATTAAGGATCCTAAGGATACAAAGAGTGTATTACAAATAAACCACCTCAGTCAGGATCTGAGTACTCAACCACTGAAAATAAGATTTAATATTAACTTGAGATTTCTTTCCAAAGATGAAAGATTTCAAATTCCTAAAAAGCTTTACAATAAAAAATACTTGGGCAAAAATGAAACTTCTCAATTATGCAGCAAATACAAACACACTATATGCGTTTAACAAAACTTAAAAAGTAAGCAGTCAGTTACCCTAAGGTTGCACCCTAATACAGATGCCAATTTATCAACAGAAAACCTACACATTTTGAGAGAAAAGAGCTACAATTCAGCCTGTGGTGCATAATTAGAATTTAAGACCAAGAAATGCCATTTCATTCCTCCTAAAGTTTGAACTTTGACCACTCAATACTTTAAGTACTAAGCTATAACTAAGGTGAATGAGAAAGTGGAACTGACAGCAGGAATGGTAATGAAAAATAAACTAACAGACATTTTAATGTAATCTGGTGTAACATACATATTTATACTTTGTCTGCAAAGTAATAGATTTACCTTATTCAGTTATTATAGTTCAAATCTGCCATGGTAAATTAGAGAACTCTGCCAATGGATGCTTTTAAATACTATTTCAGTTTGAATTTGCACCATACCTGCAACTGCAGCTTACCTACAGTAAAGGTTAACTTTAAGAAATATTTTCCGATTTATATCCTTTATCAAGAAAATAGAGAGAGACTGAGTAACTCTCTTAGTAAATGTCACATTGCACTTGAAAAGATGTGGGTTATTTTCAAATATCTTTTTATGTTGGTTTCTAACGTAATTCCACTGTGATAAGAGAACAGACCCTGTGTGATTTCAATACCTTTAAGACCATGAAATTTTTGCACGTTGTTTTATGTCCTTGGATAAGTTCCAGAGTCTCCCAATTTACAGTCTATGGGAACTTGAATAGAATTTGTGTCCTACTGTTGTGTAAAAATTGTATAAATCTTAATTATATTGAATTGGTTCATAGTGTTTTTCAGGTCTAGTATATCATTCTATTTCTCTACATATTCATTCTATTAATTTTTGAGAGTTTGATACTAAAACTCCAACTAAAAATCTTAATTTATCTCCTTAAAAAATAATTGTAATATACAGTGTATTTTCCAAGTCTCCTGTAAATGTGTTATCATACTTTCAGAATTTAAAAAATTGAAATTAAAAAACTACTATGTATGAAGTAAATAAACCCCAAGGATGTATTGTACAGCACAGAAAAAATAGTCATTATTTCATAATAAAATGGAGTATAATCTGTAAAAATACTGATTCACTGTATTGTATAACTGAAACAAATGTAACATTATAAATCGGCTATGTGCTCATGCATACTCAGTCTCTTCCATCGCGTCTGACTCTTTGCCACCCTATGGACTACAGAACACCAGCTCTTCTTTCCATGGGACTCTCCAGGCAAGAATACTGGAGTGGGTTGCCCTGCCCTCCTCCAGGGTATCTTCCCGACCCAGGGATTGAACCCAAGCCTCCCGTGTCTCCTGCATTGTAGGCGGATTCTTTACTGCTGAACCACCAGGGGAGTAAATCAACTATATTTCAATATAAATACCCTCCTCAAAAGAGAGACTGAGTAGGAAGATAAAGATCAGAGAATCTTAAGTGATACATCAGCCAAGAACCCTGATTTAAACAAAGAAGCTCAATTATATATTATGGCAATCAAGGAAATATGAACACTAGATCTTTGATAATATTAAGGAATCGTGGATAATGATAAAGGAATTTAAATTATTTTTTTAAAAGACTCACTGCCTTTTAAGAAAACATGCTGAAACATTTATGGATGAAATGATGGTATAAGATGATTTGCTTTGCTTTGCTTTAGGATTTGCTTCAACCATCTGTATGAAGGGTTGGGGGGTGAGGTGGGTCGAGCAGAAATAGAAAAAGCTTGTCCTTGAGCTGAAAACTTGGAGCTGGAGGATAAGAGAATATGGAGATTTGTGTTCTATTTTTTGTGTGTGAAATTTTCTACACTATAATCTTTAAAAAAAGAAAAAACTAGTAGAGCCATTTTTTTTAAAATGCAAGTAGGTCATAAGAGAACAAGAAGATTTCCAATAATGAATTAACAACCTGCAAATAGCTATATATTATGGTTATCCTACTGGAAATTTTAATATAAATAAATTCACTTATTTGGGAAAGTTTCTTTCAGGTTATATGTTGTATTTGGAAAATATAACAGCCATACCCAGGGGCAAGTGACAAGACTCATCTGCACACCTGGGTCTTCACTGCCAGTGCCTGTGACACTTGACTATTTTACCATTTCCACGTTACCATTCTCAGAATATAAGGCAAATCTTGCCTGAATCACTGTCACTGACCCGAGAGGGTCCTAGCCCAGAGTCTTAAAGAAGGTCTTCCTCCAGAAATTAGACACGGTCCTTGTGTAGTTCTGTCCTCTAGAATCTTTCTCCCAAGTAACATAAGAACAAGAGGAGAAAGGCAGAGATGATCTGGATTTCTTGAGCCATCTGGGTGGATCAAGTTTTTTATTTCTTTCCTCTGCACAAAGTCCCTCACCTGTGACAAGCTTCAGCATTAGGTCCTGGTGACACAGTCCCCTACGGGGGGAGATAGAGAAGTAAGGAGACAGGTAGTAGTAAGTAGCTTCTTAATCTGACTAAGATCAATTTAATTTGAAAGAGGAAGTAGCTTTACAGCAATCCTTTTTCTCATCATTGCCAGATTACCTCATTGCTTTAAAAGAAAATGAATTCCTCCATCTCAAGTGTTTGGCAAACAATAGTCAGCAGATTTGTGTAAAAAAAAAAAAGTATACATAGTCAATTAGGGGTCGATTACAAATTTCTATTTGGGGAGTCTCCAAATTGGGAACCTGAGAGTAGAGTAGAAAAAAGATTTTTCCCTTTGAATACTTCATGCTTTTAAAATTTTGAGCCATGTGAATGTATTGCTTTATGTAATTAATTAGTTAACTTATTAAAAATAAAGATTAAATAAATAAATAAAAATAAAGATAAAAATGGAGATCATAATGCCTAAAAAGAGATTAAGATCACAGGGCCATTTGCTTCTAATGTAAAAACTAATACAAATCACTCTGTTAAGAATCAAAAGGCTATTATAATTAAATGACACATAATATCAGATTTTCTTTTGCAAAATAGGCCCTTATGTGCAAAGTTGGTGAATTCTGAATAAAATCTCTAAGTTAGATAACAGTATTGTATCAATATTAATTTCCTGACTTTAATAATAGTACTGTGGTCATATAAAAGTTTTTTTAAGAAACACACTTCAAAACATTAGGGGTAAAGTGGTGTCATATCTGCAACTTTCTCTGAAAGAGTGGGGATGAGATATATAGTGAAAGACAGAGAGAAAATAATAATAATAAAGCAGACTCGATAAAATGTTGATATTTACTGGCAAAGAGGGGGAGCGCCTGGAACTCTCATACACTAATGGCAGAAGTAAAAAAATTATGACTATTTTTGAAACCAGGCAATGCTTTAATAATGTTAAACATAGACTTATCATATGGCCTAGCAATTACAGTCCTAGGTATTTACCCTAGAGAAATTAAAACATAGAGATCCAAAACATGTGTCTAAGAATGTTCATATCAACTTTATTCATAATAGCCCAAAGTGCAAACAATCTCCATGTTCATCAATAGGAGAGTGAATCACATTCATCAATAGGAGATGAATAAACAAATATTTATCAACAGGAGAGTGAATAAACAAATGTATTCTCACACAAATGTTTGACAAACATTATTTTCACAAACAAATGTATCCACCTGCAAAGTGGGAGACCTGGGTTCCATCTGATCCCTGGGTTGGGAAGATTCCCTCGAGAAGGGGAAGGCTACTCACTCCAGCATTCTGGCCTGAAGAATTCCACAGGCTGTATACACATGATGTGACAAAGGGTCAGATATGACTGAGTAAGTTTCACTTCACTTCATTCACACACCAGACACTGGGACATGATTCCCATGGGTCCCTTGTGTTTCCACATGTCTTATGAATAGAGGTGCTGACAGTTTTGCTCCAGACAATCTTCTTTAAAAAAAAAAAAAAACACTTGCACAGTAGATACCCTTGGAAAATATAATTTCTCCATCTGGAGCAGAAGGCAAATTTTTTGGAGTCCAGTATGATGAAGATAATGTCTCCTTCCAGGAACAAAGGTTGGGCAGATTTTCTTGAAGTCTCTTATTAAAGATTGAGGTTTTCTAAGCTTAGGGTTCCTCAGCTATGACTCAAGATTTACTATGTGTGGACATTTAGGTTGTTTTTACCTGTATAAGTTTATTGAGGCATAACTTACATGCAAAAAAATCATATTTGATCTGGTACAAGCATGAATCCGAGGCAGCCTAACTTTTTAGCTTGCAAACAGGATAAAATCTCAGATTCTTCACAGTCCTTGCCAGTGGAATGCTGCCCAGCAACAAAAAGGAAAGAATCACTGAGACACACAGCAGTACAGATGAGTCTTGCAAACATTATGCTGCGTGAAAAAGCTGAGCCCGAATCAAGTATGATACTGTCTAATTTTATTTACTGAAAATTCTCCATCGAGCAGAATAAATCTGTATTAATAGAAATCACAATGGCAGTTGCTTGAGACAGGGAGTTTGGGGCATGTTGACAGAGGTAAAGGATGAAGGATTTTCCCAAGAGTCCAGTGGTTAAGAATTATCCTTGCAGTGCATGGGACACGGGTTCCGGGAACCAAGGTTCTGCGTGCTGCAGCACAGCTAAGGCCACGCGCTGCGGATACTAGGTGAGGAGGAGCCCCACAAGGCGACTAAGGCCCGGTGCAGGCAAATAACCAAGTCTTTAAAAGGAGGTGAGGGGGAAGCTTTCTAGCGTGGTGGGAGTGGTGGAACTATTTTGTATCTTTATTGTGTTTGCATGGATATATACATCTTTCAAAGTGCATCAAACAGTGTGCCCTAAAATGTATAATTTTGTTATATGTGAATTACGCCTCAGTAAAATTACATAGAAATAGTCTAAATATTTATCAACATGTGAACAGATATGCAAAATATGGTATATACATAAAATGGAATATTATTCAGCCTTGAAAAGGAATGAAATTCTGAAACATGCTAGAACATGGGTGTTCCTTGAAATCATTACACTACGTGAGAGAAGTCAGACATGAGAAGACAGTTACTGTGTGATTCCACTTCTTTGAGCTGCCTGGAATAGACAAATTCATAGACAGAAAGTAGAGCAGTGGTTATCCAGGGCTGTGGAGTTGTGGTCTAGTGGGTACAAGGTTTCAGTTTGGAAGGATGAAATAATTCTGGAGATGGAGGTGATGGTGTTGTACAACAGTGTGAACACACTTAATGCCACTTAACTGGACACTCAAAATGTTTAAAATGATAAATGTTATATCTAGTACATTTATATGTATTACAGTAGTGGTGTGAAAAAAAATAATCTCTCTCTCCAGTGGTGTGCTGCAAAATGTATAACAACCAGCTATGAGAGGGAAGCATATTGGTAGTATTCACTTTGATAGAAACACTCCCACAGTGATCCAGTTCAAGCAACAGTGTGATATCACTGAATGTAGAGTTTGGAAAAGATACAAACAACTGACTTTACAAAGTCAATAGGAGTTGGCTCAAAGACACTACTGTCTCTATCCAACCAACCGATTGTTAGTACACAGCAAATCCAGTAAAGAAAACACAACATAAAAGTTATAAAGAAAAAGGGAAAAAAATCACCCCACCACTACTTATAGGCAGTTGTCTGTATGCCAGCCAGGGAGGTCGATGGTTATTTGTGGGCTGATAACATACAGGAACAACAAAGTGCCAGTTCACTGATCCTGCAGGCTGGAAGGCATCAATTCTGGTTGGTTGGTACCCATTGCCACATCAGTTATTAAATCTTGTGGCTCTTATTCCTGGTGGTGACATCCAGAAAAGGAAAACTGTGGGACATTCTTGAATCATGTAAGTTTAGCTACCAGTAGGTAACCCTTTAAAATTTTTATCGATCTTTACTGTCATCATATTCCCTTTGTTTTGGCACAAAATGGCTGCAAAAGTACAGGAGATACAAAATTTTGAAGCCATTTCCAGAAGATTTAGGCTGATTCTCGGTGCCAGTGACTCTCAGATAGGGTGTGCATGTAATTACTTGGAGTAATCTTCATTTTGAAAGAACTACAGGTGATTCTAATGCAGTTGGTTCACAGAACACATTTGGCAACATGGTTCGATGAGGTAGCTCTTTCCCTTCTCCCCTTTCATAATTTCACACCACAACCACATTGCTCTAAGATGCAAATTAGGGTAACTGATGTTATAAAACGTGTCCCAATGTGTGTATAACAATGTCTGAAATGATTTTAAGAATATTCAGTATAGAAAAGGTGACATAAAATTGTGCTAATTCATTTTACTGTCATTGGTGAAACAAGTGTTATTCAAGCCTTTTGATGTTGCAGAAATGTTTTAAGACAATCCCTTCTATTCTTTGAGCAGGAAATAAAATCTAGCAAACTGTGTAGCCAGTAACCTTAGGGATGGTACTTGAGGCTTGATCTCTAAAAGATGTTGAGTCCAAAAGTTGAACCTAAATCTGCCTGTATTGTTCTGCCTTGAGTGAATCTTTCATGCAGGCTGTGATCAGTGCATTTAAAAGAGCAGAGATCTGAATTTTATTGAGATTTACCTTATGTTTTATTATTGTGGGCTTGCCAGGTGGCACTAGTGGTAAAGAACCCACCTGCCAATGCAGGTGATGTAAGAGGTGCTGATTGGATTTCTGGGTCAGGAAGATCGAGGAGGGTGTGGCAACCCACTCCAGTATTCTTGCCTGGAGAATCCTATAAACAGATGAGCCTGGTGGGCTACAGTCCGTAGAGTCGCAAAGAGTCGGACACAACTGAAGCAACTTAGCATGCATGCATGTTTTATTAATAATGAATTTCTGTTTAGTAAATGTTTCATAGTTATGTGCCAGACTTGCTTTCCTTATAACATGGTGGCAAGGTTAAGAAGGCATCGTTAGTCTTCATCCACTCTAATTAATAAATGCTACATGAATCTACCAAAAAGAACCTTATAACTGTGCTTGAAAAGTTGGCTTAGGGTAGCTCTTTATAGGGTGTTTGGGGGAACACTAAACCCCAAGATGCTCATTTGAAGATAGAAGACCTGCAAAAAAAAAAAAAAAAAGAGAGAGAGAGAGAAAGAGAAGAGAAAGAAGACTTGCATGATTAAATAAACATAGGAAATGCTGCATAGGCGAATATTTTATTTTTTTTAATTTAGTCCACCATTTACCAAAGTTATTGATTAAAGATTTTAAAATTTCATAAGAATAACATTTTGTGGAATATATATTTAGCAAAGAATTCTCCAGTGCTCTGGTGAAAATTTTAGCTGTGAAGGGGAACACAGGGATAGAGAGGCAAATTAATTTGGCATTCTTGACTTCAAACTTACATTAACCACATTTGTTTCCACTATTAAATGTAAAGAATTTGATGGATTTAACAACAGTCATCAAGGATAGTCAAAAGGTAACTTCCTCAGTGGTCTGGTGCAGCCAAAAATCAACTGGAGAATATACCTCAGGTGCCCGCTGCAACTCGAGAAAAACCATGAGGCTTCCCCCTCGCTACGAGATGAACCCCAATTCCCCAGCATTGCGTGAAGACCAATTCCGTGTTCCCCATCAAACAAGAAAGGAGCCTTGACTTCCTTGATGGAACTCCAGAGAGGCCCCAAGAACACTGTCACAAGTCTAGAGGGACCTGAGGTCACCACAATCACACAAAAGAGCTCCATGTACCACAAATCAACTTGAGATGAGGCCTGATTCCCCTGCAATGGCTCCAGAGCTAGCAGGCGTTCCCCTGCAAACACAGCAAGTGGCTTGCCTTCCTTTAGGCAACTCCAGAGATTCCGCGAGAACACCATCCCAAGTCTAGAGGAACACGAGTTCAGCACAGCAACTAGAGAGAAGCTCCATGTACAGCAAATCATCTCGAGATGAGAGCTGATTCTCTGGCTTTGACTCAAGAGGAATGCCAACTTTCCACAAGCACCTCAAGAGGAGGCTTCTCTCAGCTATAGGTATGTGAGAGGGACCCTGAGTTTGCTGCCTCAAGTGGAATGGACACCGAGATGCCGTGACTCGAGACAAGGCCGGATTTCCCTGCAGTGACCTGAATGCAAGCTCGTCTTTCATCTCACGAGATGAAGGGATGTCTGAATCCCCTGTGGAGACCCTAGAGAAAGCCCTAGTTCCACGTATCATCTCAACAGGAGGCCTCACACTCCTTTCAAAACTCGAGAGTCACGCGGAGGTCAATGCCTCAAAAGGAGACGATTCCTGACTCCTCTTGAAAATTGATAGGAATCCCAATATCCCTGTGGCAACTGGACAGGAACCCTGGGTCTCTCGCCTCACCTTGAGAGGGGTCCCTATTGCCCTATCAAGCCTCGATGAGAATACCGAGGTGTCCCTAACATCTAGGCAGGAGTCCTGATGTCACTGAACAACATGAGTTTTGAAGGGTCATTCCCGCCGTAACTCGAGAAGATACCCCAGGTCCCCACCACAACTCAAGAAAACCCAGGAGAATTCACCCTCGCCGTGAGATGAGGCCCAATTCCACTGCATCGCATGTAAAGCAATTCCGTGTTCCCCATAAAACAGGATATGAGCCTTGACTTCCGTGATGGAACTCCAGAGAGTCCCCAAGAACACTGTCGCAAGTGTAGAGGGACACTGAGGTCCCCGCAGCAACACGAAAGTGCTCCGAGTACCCAGATCAACTCGAGATGAGACCCGATTCCCCTGCACTGGCTCCAGAGCAATCCCGCTTTCCTCATCAAACTAGACAAGTGGCTTGACTTCCCTTAGGCAACTCCAGAGATTCCCCGAGAGCACCGTCCCAAGTCTAGAGGAACACCAAGTTCAGCACAGCAACTCGAGAAAAGCTCCGTGTACCCCAAAACATTCGAGATGAGAGCTGATTCCCTGGCTTCGACTCAAGAGGAATGCCAACTTTCCACAAGCAGCTCAAGCGGAGGCTTTTCTCAGCTCTAGGTATGTGAGAGGGACCCTGAGTTTGCTGCCTCAAGTGGAATGGACACCGAGATGCCCTGACTCGAAATAAGGCTGGATTTCCCTGCAGTGACTTGAATGCAGGCTCGTCTTTCATCTCACAAGATGAAGAGATGTCTGAATCCCCTGTGGAGACCCTAAAGAAAGCCCTAGTTCCCCACCTCATCTCGACAGGAGGCCTTACATCCCTTTGACAACTCGAGAGGAACACGGAGTTCAATGCTTCAAAAGGAGACGATGCCTAACACCTCTTGAAAATTGATAGGAATAGCAATATCCCTGTGGCAACTGCAAAGGGAAGCTGGGTCAACACCTCACCTCGAGAGGCATCCCTATTGCCCTGCCAAGCCTCGAGGAGAATCCCGAGGTGTCCTTCAAAACTAGACAGGAGTCCTGTCGCCGCTCAACCAACACGGGTTTTGAAGGGCCATCCTCGCCGTAACCCAAGAACATACCCTAGGTCCCAGCCGCAACTCAACATAAACCATGAGACTTCCCCCTGGCCGCGAGGTGAGGCCCGATTCCCCTGCACTGAGTGCAGAGCAAATCCGTGTTCCCCATCAAACATGAAAGGAGGCTTCACTTCCTAGATGAAACTCCACATAGTCCCCAAGAACACTGCCAGAGGTCGAGAGGGACCCTGAGGTCACCGCAGCAAAACAAAAGAATTCGTGTAAATGAAATCAACTTGAGATGAGGCGCGATTGCCCTGCATTGGCTCCAGAGCCATCTCGCATTCCCCATCAAACATGACAAGTGGCTTGACTTCCTTTAGGCAACTCCAGAGATTCACCAAGAGTACCGTCCAATATCTAAAGGAACACAAAGTTCAGCACTGCAACTCGAGAAAAGCTCCCTGTACCCCCAAATCATCTCGAGTTGAGAGCTGCTTCCCTGGATTCAACTCAAGAGGAATGCCAACTGTCCACAAGTACCTCAAGAGGAGGCTTCTCTCAGTTATATGTATGTGAGATGGGCCCTGAGTTTGTGGCCTCAAGTGAAATGGACACCGAGATGTCCTGACTTGAAATAAGGCTGGATTTCCCTGCAGTGACTTGAATGCAGGCTCGTCTTTCATCTCACGAGATGAAGGGATGTCTGAATCCCCTGTGGTGACCCTAGAGAAAGCCCTAGTTCCTGGCCTCATCCCAACATGAGACCTCACATCCCTGTGAAAACTCGAGAGGCACACGGAGTTCAATGCTTCAAAAGGAGACGATGGCTGACTCTTCTTGAAAAATGATAGGAATCCCAAAATTCCTGTGGCCACTGCAAATGGAACCTGGGTTTCCCCTCTCACCTTGAGAGGCGTCCCTATTGCCCTCCCAAGCCCCGAGGAGAATCCCGAGGTGTCCCTCGCAACTAGACAGGAGTCCTGACATCACTGATCCAACCCGAGTTTTGAAGGGCCATCCTCGTCATAACACGAGAACATAATCCAGGTTCCCACCGCAACTCGAGAAAAACAATGACACTTTCCCCTCGCCACGAGATGAGGCCCGATTCCCCTGCACTGCATGCAGAGCAAGTCCGTGTTCCCCATCAAACAGGAAAGGAGCCTTGACTTCCTTGATGGCACTCCAGAGAGTCCCCAGGAACACTTTCACAAGTCTAGAGGGACCCTGAGGTCCCCGAAACAACATGAAAGCGCTCCATGTACTCCAAATCAACTCGAGATGAGGCCTGATTCCCCTGCACTGCATGCAGAGCAAGTCCATGTTCCCCATCAAACACGAAAAGAGCCTTGACTTCCTAGATGAAACTCCACATAGTCCCCAAGAACACTGTCACAGTTCTGCAGGGACCCTGAAGTGACAGCAGCAGCACGAAAGAACTCGTTTAACTCAAATCAACTCTAGATGAGACCCGATTCCCCTGCATTGACTCCAGAGACATCCCTCATTCCCCATTAAACAGGGCAAATAGCCTGACTTCCTTTAGGCAACCCCAGAGATTCACCGAGAGCACCGTCCCATATCTAGAGGAACACCAAGTTCAGCACAGCAACTCGACAAAAGCTCCGTGTACCCCAAAACATTTCGAGATGAGAGTTATGACACAGGAGGAATGGAAACTTTCCACAAGCACCTCAAGAGGAGGCTACTCTGAGCTATAGGTATGTGAGAGGGATCCTGAGTTTGCTGCCTCGTGTGGAATGGACACCGAAATGCCCTTACTCGAAATAAGGCCGGATTTCCCTGCAGTGACTTGAATGCAGTCTCGTCTATCATCTCACAAGACGAAGGGATGTCTAAATCCCCTGTGGATACCCTAGAGAAAGCCCAAGTTCCCTGCCTCATCTCGACAGGAGGCCTCACATCCCTTTGAAACTTTGAGAGGCACGTGGAGTTCAATGCCTCAAAAGTAGATGATGCCTGCCTCCTCTTGAAAATTGATAGGAATCTCAATATCTCTGTGGCAACTGGAAAGGGACCCTGGGTCTCCACTTTACCTCGAGAGACTTCCCTATTGCCCTCCCAAGCCCCGAGGAGAATCCCGAGGTGTCCCTCGCAACTAGACAGGTGTCCTGACGTCGCTGACCCAACACAAGTTTTGAAGGTCCATCCCCACCGCAACTCAAGAACATACCCCAGGTTCCCACCGCAACTCGAGAAAAACCATGAGACATCCCCCTCGCCGTGAGATGAGGTCTGATTCCCCTGCATTGCATGCAGAGCATGTGTGTGTTCCCCATCATACTTGAAAAGAGTTTTGACTTCCTTGATGGAACTCCAGAGAGTCCCCAAGAACACTGTTACAAAGCTAGAGGGACCCTGCGGACTCCGCAGCAACATGAAAGAGCTCGTGTACCCCAAATCAACTCGAGATGAGGCCCAATTCACCTGAATTGGGTCCAGAGCCATCACACGTTCCCCATCAAATACAACATGTGGCTTGACCTCCTTTACGCAACTCCAGAGATTCCATGAGAACATCATTCCAAGTCCAGAGGAACACCAAGTTCTGCAGAGCAACTCGAGAAAAGCTCCATGTACCCCAAATCATCTCGAGATGAGAGCTGATTCGCTGAACTCGACTCAAAGGGAATTCCAACTTTCCACAAGCACCTCAAGAGGAGACTTCTCTCAGCTATAAGTATCATAGTGGGACCCTGAGCTTGCTGCCTCAAGTGGAATGTACAATGAGATTCCCAGACTCGAAAAAAGGCCGGATTTCCCTGCAGTGACGTGAATGCAGGCTCGTCTTTCATCTCACAAGATGAAGGGATATCTGAATCCCCCGTGGAGACCCTAAAGAAAGCCCTTGTTCCCCGACTCATCTCGACAGGAGGCCACACATCCCTTTGACAACTCGAGAGGAGTGCAGAGTTCAAGGCGTCAAAAGGAGACGACGCCTGACTCACCTTGAAAATTGATAGGGATCCCAATATCCCTCTGGCAACTGCGAAGGAAGTCTGGGTCTCCTGTCTCACCTCGAGAGGCGTCCCTATTGCCCTGCCAAGCCTCAAGGAGAATCCCGAGGTATCCCTGGCAATTAGACATGAGTCCTGAAGTCGCTGAACCAACATGAGTTTTGAAGGGCCATCCCCGCCGTAATACGAGAACATACCCCAGATTTCCGCTGAAACTCAAGAAAAACCATGAGACTTCCCCATCGCTGCGAGATGAAGCCCGATTGCAATGCTGCGTGCAGAGCAAGTCTGTGTTCCTCATTAAACACAAAAGGAGCCTTGACTTCCTTGATGGACCTCCAGAAAGTCCCCAAGAACACTATCACAAGTCTAGCGGGACCCTGAGGTCCCCGCAGCAACACAAAAGAGCATCGTGTACCCCAAATCGACTCGAGATGAGGTGTGATTCCCCTGCATTGCATGCAGACCACATCTGAGTTCCCCATCAAACACTAAAGGAGCCTTGACTTCCTAGATGAAATTCCACATAGTCCCCAAGAAGACTGGGGACTTCAGCACCTCACAAGTCTAGAGGTGCTGAGGCCACCACAGCAACACATAAGAGCTTCGTGTACTACAAATCAACTTGACATGAGGCCGGATTCCCCTCCATTGGCTCCAGAGCCATCGTGCATTCCCCATCAAACAGATCAAGTAGCTTGACTTCTTTTAGCAACCCCAGAGATTAACCGAGAGCACCGTCCCATATCTAGAGGAACACCAAGTTCAGCACAGCAACTCGACAAAAGCTCCGTGTACCACAAATCATCTCAAGATGAGAGCTGATTCCCTGGATTGGACTCAAGAGGAATGCCAACGTTCCACAAGCAACTCAAGAGGAGGCTTCTCTCAGCTATATGTATGTGAAAGGGAACCTGATTTTGCTGCTTCAAGTGGAATGGACATCGAGATGCCCTGATTCAAAATAAGGCCGGATTTCCCTGCATTGACTTGAATGCAGGCTCATCTTTCATCTCACATAAAGAAGGGATGTCTAAATCCCTTGTGGAGACCCTAGAGAAAGCACTAGTTCCCTGCCTTATCTCGACATGAGGCCTGACTTCCCTTTGAAAACTCGAGAGGCATTCGAAGTTCAATGCTTCAAAAGGAGACGAAGCCTGACTCCTTTTCAAAATTGATAGGAATCACGATATCCCTGTGGCAACTGGACAGGAACCCTGGGTCTCTCGCCTCACTTCGAGAGGCATCCCTATTGCCCATGCAAGCCTCGAGGAGAATTCCGAGGTGTCCCTCGCAACTAGAGAGGAATCTTGACGTTGCTGATCCAACACAAGTTTTGAAGGTCCATCCTCGTCGTAACTAGAAAACATAACCCAGGTTCTTGCCGCAACTCGAGAAAAACCATGAGGCTTTCACCTGGCCGTGAGATGAGGCCTGAATCCCCTGCACTGCAGGCAGAGCAATTCCCTGTTCCCCATGAACACGAAAGGAGCCTTGACTTCCTTGATGGAACTCCAAAGAGTCCCCAGGAACACTGTCATTGGTATAGAGGGACATTGAGTTCCCCACAGCAACACGAAAGCGCTCCGTGTACTTCAAATCAACACGAGGTGAGGCCTGATTCCCCTGCATGGTCTCCAGAGCCATCCAGCATTCCCCATCAAACACGACAAGTGGCTTGTCTTCCTTTAGGCAACTCCAGAGTTTACCCGAGAACACCGTCCTAAGTATAGAGGAACACCACGTTCAGCACAGCAACTAGAAAACATCTCTGTGTACCTCAAATCATCTCGAGATGAGCGCTGATTCCCTGGCTTTGACTCAAGAGGAATGCCAGCTTTAAACAACACCTAAAGAGGAGGCTTCTCTCAGCTATAGGTATGTGAGAGGGACCCTGAGTTTGCTGCCTCAAGTGGCATGGACACTGAGAAGCCCTGACTCAAAATAAGGCCAGGTGTCCCTGCAGTGGCTTGAATGCAGCCTCATCTCTCATCTCACAAGATGAAGGGATGTCTGAATCCCCTGTGGAGACCCTAGAGAATACCCTAGTTCCCAGCCTCATCTTAAAAGGAGGCCTCACATCCCTTTGACAACTGGAGAGGAACACAGAGCAACATGTAAAGGCTCTGTGTACTCCAAAACAACTCGAGATGAGGCCCGATTCCCCTGCACTGCGTTCAGAGCAAGTCTGTGTTCCCCATCAAACACGAAAGGAGCTTTGACTTCCCTGATGGAAATCCAGAGAGTCCCCAGGAACACTGTCACAAGTTTCGAGGGTCCCTCAGGTCCCCGCAGCAACATGAAAATGCACTGTGTACTTGAAATCAACTCGAGATGAGGCCCGCTTCCCATGCACTGCATGCAAAGCAAGTCTGTGTTCCCCATAAAACACGAAAGGAGCCTTGACTTCCTTGATGGAAATCCAGAGAGTCCCCAGGAACACTTTGAAAAGTCTAGAGGGACCCTGAGAACCCCACAGCAACATGAAAGTGCACTGTGTGCTTCAAATCAACTCGAGATGAGGCCCGATTCCCCTGCATTAGCTCCAGAGCCATCACTCATTCCCCATCAAACACAACAAGTGGCTTGACTTCCTTTAGGCAACTCCAGAGATTACCTGAGAATACCGTCTCAAGACAAGAGGAATACCAAGTTCAGCACAGCAACTCGAGAAAAGTTCCATGTACCCCAAATCATCTCGAGATGAGAGCTGATTCCCTGGCTTCGACTCAAGAGGAATGCCAACTTTCCACAAGCCCCTCAAGAGGAGGCTTCTTTCAGCTCTAGGAATGTGAGAGGGACCCTGAGTTTGCTGCATCAAGTGGAATGGTTACCCAGATGCCATGACTCGAAATAAGGTTGGATTTCCCTGCAGTGACTTTAATGCAGGCTCGTCTTTCATCACACATGATGAAGTGATGTCTGAATCCCCTGTGGAGACCCTAGAGAAAACCCTAGTTCCCCGGCTCATCTCGACAGGAGGACTCACAGTCTTTAGAAAACTCCAGAGGCACATGGATTTAAATGCTTCAAAAGGAGAGCATGGCTGCCTCCTCTTGAAAATTGATAGGAATCCCCAAATTACTGTGGCAACTGGAATGGACCCTGGGTCTCCCCCCTCACCTCGAGAGGCATCCTTATTGCCCTACCAAGCCTCGAATAGAATCCCGAGTTGTCCCTTGCAGCTAGACAGGAGTCCTAATGTCACTGAATCAACACGAGTTTGAAGGGCCATCCCAAACATAACTTGAGAACATAACTCAGGTTCCCGCCACAGCTCAAGAAAACCGTGAGAATTCCCCCTTGCCATGAGATGAGGCGCGATTCCCCTGCATTGCATGCAGAGCAAGTCCATGTTCCCCATCAAAAACGAAAGGAGCCTTGACTTCCTAGATGAAACTCCACATAGTCCCCAAGAACTGTGTCAGAAGTCTAGAGGGACCCTGAGGTCAGTGCAACAATAGGAAAGAGCACCGTGTACCACAAAACAACTCGAGATGAGGCCCGATTCCCCTGCACTGGCTCCAGAGCAATCCTGCATTCTTCATCAAAGAGCACAAGTGGCTTGACTTCTTTTGGGTAACTCCAAGATTCCCCGAGAACACCATCCCAAGTCTAGAGCAACACCAAGTTCAGCACAGCAACTCGAGAAAAGCTCCGTGTAGCCCAAATCATTTCGAGATGAGAGCAGATTCCCTGGCTTTGAAACAAGAGCAATGCCAACTTTCCACAAGCAGCTCAAGTGGAGGCTTTTCTCAGCTCTTGGTATGTGAGAGGCACCCTGAGTTTGCTGCTTCAAGTGGAATGGACACCGAGATGCCCTGACTCGAAATAAGGCCGGAATTCCCTGCAGTGACTTGAATGCCGGCTCATCCTTCATCTCAAAAGATGAAGGGATATCTGAATCACCTATGAAGACCCTAGAGAAAGCCCTAGTTCCCCGCCTCATCTCGACAGGAGGCCTCACATCCCTTTGACAACACGAGTAGAACACGGAGTTCAGTGCTTCAAAAGTAGACAATGATTGAGTCCTCTTGAAAATTGACAGAAGTCCCAGTATCCATGTGGCAACTTGAAAGGACACTGGGTCTCCCGCCTCACCTCGAGGGGCATCCCTATTGCCCTGCCAAGACTCGAGGACAATCCCGAGTTGTCCATTGCAACTAGACAGGAGTCCTCACGTAGCTGAAAAAACACGAGTTTTGACGGGCCATCCCCATCGTCACTTGAGAATATAACCCAGGTTCCCTCCACAACTCGAGAAAATCCATGAGACTTCCCGCTCGATGAGAGATGAGATCAGATTCCCCTGCACTGAGTGAAGAGCAATTCCGTGTTCCCCATCAAACATGAAAGGAGCCTTGACTTCCTTGATGGAACTCCAGAGAGTCCCCAAGAACACTGATAAATGTCTAGAGGAACCCTGAGGTCACCGCAGCAACATGAAATAGTTCGGTGTACCCCAAATCAACTCGAGATGAGTCCAGATTCCCCTTCATTGGCTCCAGAGCCATCCGGCGTTCCCCATCAAACATGACAAGTGACTTGACTTCCTTTAAGCAACTCCAGAGATTCCCCGAGAACAACGTCCTGAGTATAGAGGAACACCCTGTTCAGCACAGCAACTAGAAAACAGCTCTGTGTACCTCAAATCATCTCGAGATGAGACTTGATTCCCTGGCTTTGACTCAAGAGGAATGCCAGCTTTAAACAACACCTAAAGAGGAGGCTTCTCTCAGCTATAGGTATGTGAGTGGGACCCTGAGTTTGCTGCCTCAAGTGGAATGGACACCGAGATGCCCTGACTTGAAATAAGGCCGGATGTCCCTGCAGTGATTTGAATGCAGGATTGTCTTTCATCTCACAGATGAAGGGATGTTTGAATCCCCTGTGGAGACCCTAGAGAATACGCTAGTTCCCCGCCTCATTTTGACAGGAGGCCTCACATCCCTTTGACAACATGAGAGGCAAGCGGAGTTCAATGCTTCAAAAGGAGACGAAGCCTGACTCCTCTTGAAAACTGACAGGAGTCACAGTATGGCTCTGGCAACTGCAAAGGGAAACCTGGTGTCCCGCCTCACTTCGAGAGGCATCCCAATTGTCCTGCCAAGCCTCGAGAAGAATCCCAAGGTGTCCCTCGGAACTAGACAGGAGTCCTGACGTCGCTGAACAAACACGAGTTTTGAAGGGCCAACTCTGCCGTAACTCGAGAATATAACCCAGGTTCCACACCACAGCTCCAGAAAAACAATGAGACTTTCCCCTCACCGTGAGATGAGGCCCGATTCCCCTGCATTGCATGCAGAGCAAGTCCGTGTTCCCCATCAAACACGAAAGGAGCCTTGACTTCCTAGATGAAACTCTCCATAGTCCCCAAGAACTCTGTCAGAAGTCTAGAGGGACCCTGAGATCAATGCAGCAACACGACAGAGCCCCGTGTACCACAAATCAACTCGAGATGAAGCCTGATTTCCCTGCATTGGCTCCAGAACAATCCTGCATTCCTCATCAAAGAGCACAAGTCGCTTGACTTCTTTTAGGCAACTCCAGAGACTCTATGAGAATACCGCCACCAGTCTAGAGGAACACCAAGTTCAGCACAGCAACTCGAGAAAAGCTCCGTGTACCCCAAAACATTTCGAGATGAGAGCTGATTCCCTGGCTTCGACTCAAGAGGAATGCCAACTTTCCACAAGCAGCTCAAGCGGATGCTTTTCTCAACTATAGGTATGTGAGAGGGACCCTGAATTTGCTGCCACAAGTGGAATGGACACCGAGATTCCCTGACTCGACATAAGGCTGGATTTCCCTGCAGTGACTTGAATGCAGGCTTGTCTTTCATCTCAAAAGATGAAGTGATGTCTGAATCCCCTGTGGAGACCCTAGACAAAGCCCTATTTCCCCACCTCATCTCGACAGGTGACCTTACATCCCTTTGACAACACGAGTCGAATGCGGAATTCAATGCTTCATAAGGAGACGATGACTGAGTCCTCTTGAAAATTGACAGGAATCCCAGTATGTCTGTTGCAACTTGAAAGGACACTGGGTCTCCCCCGTCACCTCGAGAGGCGTCACTATTGTCCTGCCAAGCCTTGAGAAGAATCTCAAGGTGTCCCTCGCAACTAGACAGGAGTTCACACATTGCTGAACAAACATGAGTTTTGAAGGGCCATCCCCGCCGTAACTCTAGAACATAACCAGGTTCCCTCCACAACTCCAGAAAAACAATGAGACTTTCTCCTCACCGCGAGATGAGGCCCAGTTCCCATGCAATGTATGCAGGTTAAGTCCGTGTTCCCAATCAAAAGGAAAGGAGACTTGACTTCTTTGAAGGACCTCCAGAGAGACCCCAAGAACACTGTCAGAAATCTACAGGGACCCTGAGGTCCCCGCAGCAACATGAAAGGGCTCCGTGTACTCCAAATCAACTCAAGATGAGGCCCGATTCCCCTGGACTGCATTCAGAGCAAGTCCGTGTTCCCCATCAAACACGAAAGGAGCCTTGACTTCCTTGATGGAACTCCAGAGAGTCCCCAGGAACACTGTCACAAGTCTAGAGAGACCCTGAGGTCCCCTGCAGCAACATGAAAGTGCACCGTGTACTTCAAATCAACTCGAGATGAGACCCGATTCCCCTGCATTGTCTCCAGAGACATCACTCGTTCCCCATCAGACACACAAAGTGGCTTGATTTCCGTTAGGCTACTCCAGAGATTACCCGAGACTACCATCTCAAGACTAGAGGAACACCAAGTTCAGCACAGAAACTCGAGAAAAGCTCTGTGTACCCCAAATCATCTCGAGATGAGAGCTGATTCCCTGGCTTTGACTCAAGAGGGATGTCAACTTTACACAAGCACCTGACGAGGAGGCTTCTGTCAGGTATATGTATGTGAGAGGGACCCTGAGTTTGCTGCCTCAAGTGGAATGAACACCGAGATGCCCTGACTCATAATAAGGCCGGAATTACCTGGAGTGACTTGAATGCAGGCTCGTCTTTCATCAAACAGGATGAAGGGATGTCTGAATCCCCTGTGGAGACCCTAGAGACAGCCCTAGTTCCCCGGCTCATCTCAACAGGAGTCCTCACATCCTTTTGAAACTCGAGAGGCACGTGGATTTAAATGCTTCAAAAGGGGAGTATCGCTCCCTCCTCTTGAAAATTGATAGGAATCCCAAAATTCCTGTGGCAACTGGAAAGGACCTTGGGTTGCCCCTCTCACATTGAGAGGCGTCCCTATTGCCCTGCCAAGCTTCGAGGAGAATCTCGATGTGTCCCTCACAACTAGACAGGAGTCCTGATATCACTGAACCAACACAAGTTTTGAAGGGCCATCCCAGCTGTAACTCGAGAATATAACCCAGTTTCCCGCCACAACTCGAGAAAACCATGAGAATTTCCCCTCGCCGTGAGACGAGGCCTGATTCCCCTGCATTGCATGCAAAGCAAGTCGGTGTTCCCCATCAAACACGAAAGGAGCCTTGACTTCCTAGATGAAACTCCACATAGTCCCCAATAACTCTGTCACATGTCTAGTGGGACCCTGAGGTCAACGCAGCAACACGAAATATCCCCGTTTACCTCAAATCAACTTGAGGTGAGGCCTGATTTCCCTGCATTGGCTCTAGAGCAATCCAGCATTCCTCATCAAGCAGGACAAGTGGCTTGACTTCTTTTAGGCAACTCCAGAGATTCCCCGAGAACACCGTCCCAAGTATAGAAGAACACCAAGTTCAGCACAGCAACTCGAGAAAAGCTCCGTGTACCCCAAATCATTTCGAGATGAGAGCTGATTTCCTGGCTTCGAATCAAGAGGAATGCCCACTTTCCACAGCAGCTCAAGCGGAGGCTTTTCTCAGCTCTAGGTATGTGAGAGGGACCCTCAGTTTGCTGCCTCAAGTGAAATGGACACCGAGATGCCCTGACTCGAAATAAGGCCGGAATTCCCTGCAGTGACTTGAATGCAGGCTCGTCTTTCATCTCATCAGATGAAGGGATTCCTGAATCCCCTTGAAGACCCTATAGAAAGCCCTATTTCCCCACCTCATCTTGACATGTGGCCTCACATCCCTTTGACAACACGAATGGAAAGTGGAATTCAATGCTTCAAAAGTAGACGATGACTGAGTCCTCTTGAAAATTGACAGGAATCCCAGTATCCCTGTGGCAACTTGAAAGGACACTGGGTCTCCCGCCTCACCTCGAGAGGTGTCCTCCTTATTGACTTGCCAAGTCTCGAAGTGAATCTCGAGTTGTCCCTCGCAACAAGACTGGAGGCCTGATGTCGCTGAACAAACACGCATTATGAGGGGCCATCCCCTTCGTCACTAGAGAATATAACCCAGGTTCCTTCCGCAACGCGAGAAAGTCCATGAGACTTTCCACTCGAAGAGAGATGAGATCAAATTCCCCTGCATTGCGTGCAGAGCAATTCCATGTGCACCATCAAACATGAAAGGAGCCTTGACTTCCTTGATGGAACTCCAGAGAGTCCCCAAGAACACTGATACAAGTCTAGAGTGACCCTGAGGTCACCGCAGCAACATGAAAGTGCTCAGTGTACTGCAAATCAACGTGAGATGAGGCCAGATTACACTACATTGGCTCCAGAGCCATCCGGCGTTCCCCATCAAACACGACAAGTGGCTTGACTTCCTTTAGGCAACTCCAGAGATTCCCTGAAAACACTGTCCTAAGTATAGAGGAACACCACGTTCAGCACAGCAATTAGAAAACAGCTCCGTGTACCTCAAATCATCTCGAGATGAGAGTTGATTCCCTGGCTTCGAATCAAGAGGAATGCCAACTTTCCAGAACCCCCTCACGGGGAAGCTTCTCTCAGCTATAGGTACGTGAGAGGGACCCTGAGTTTGCTGCCTCAAGTGGAATGGACACCGAGATGCCGTGACTCGACATAAGGCCGGATTTCCCTGCAGTGACATGAATGCAGGCTTGTCTTTCATCTCAAAAGATGAAGGGATGTCTGAATCCCCTGTGGAGACCCTAGAGAAAGCCCTAGTTCCCCACCTCATTTCCACAGGAGGTCTCACATCCCTTTGACAACTCGAGAGGAACACGGAGTTCAATGCTTCAAAAGTAGACGATGACTGACTCCTCTTGAAAATTGACAGGAATCCCAGTATTCCTGTAACAACTTGAAAGTGACAGTGGGTTTCCCTACTCATCTCGAGAGGCATCCCTATTGTCCAACCAAGTTTCGAGGAGAATCCCGAGGTGACCCTCACAACTAGACAGGCGTCCTGACATCATTGAACAAACAGGAGTTTTAAGAGTCCATCCCTGTCGTCACTCGAGAATATACCCCAGGTTCCCTCCGCAACTCGAGAAAAACCATGAGACTTCCCACTCGATGAGAGATGAGATCAGATTCCCCTGCATTGAGTGCAGAGCAAGTCCGTGTTCCCCATCAAACATGAAAGGAGCCTTGACGTCCTTGATGGAACTCTAGAGAGTCCCCAAGAACACTGATACAAGTCTAGAGGGACCCTGAGGTCCCCGCAGCAACATGAAAGCACTCCGTGTACTCCAAATCAACTCAAGATGAGGCCAGATTCCCCTTCATTGGCTCCAGAGCCATCTGGCGTTCCCCATCAAACATGACATGTGGCTTGACTTCCTTTAGGCAACTCCAGAGATTCCCCGAAAACACTGTCCTAAATATAGAGGAACACCCTGTTCAGCACAGCAACTAGAAAACAGCTCCGTGTACCTCAAATCATCTCGAGATGAGACCTGATTTCCTGGCTTTGTCTCAAGAGGAATGCCAGGTTTAAACAACACCTAAAGAGGAGGCTTCTCTCAGCTATAGATATGTGAGAGGGACCCTGAGTTTGCTGCCTCACGTGGAATGGACACCAAGATGCCCTTGTTTGAAATAAGGCCGGATTTCCCTGCAGTGACTTGAATGCAGGTTCGTCTTTCATCTCATAAGAGGAAGGGACGTCTGAATCCCCTGTGGAGACCCTAGAGAATGCCCTAGTTCCCCGCCTCATTTTGACAGGAGGCCTCACATCCCTTTGACAACACGAGAGGCACGTGGAGTTCAATGCTTCAAAAGGAGATGAAACCTGTCTCCTCTTGAAAACTGACAGGAGTCACAGTATTGCTCTGGCAACTGCAAAGGCAAACTTGGTCTCCCCCCTCACCTTGAGAGGCGTCCGTATTGCATTGCAACATCTCGAGGAGAATCCTGATGTGTCTCTCCCAACAAGACAAGAGTCCTGACGTCACTGAACCTCACCCCAGACCCTGCACCTGGGGTCACTCCTCCAGTTTCCAAGGTGACTCCACCTGAAATATCCTGTGTCTGTAATCACATGTGCACATCTCCAGGATGACGCCACTTCCCAGACCCAGTACATGTGGTCACGCTTCCACAATCTCCAGGGTGATCACAACACACTGGACCATGCACCTGGGGTCACACGTCCACAGTCTGCAGGGTGACATTCTCCCAAACCCTATATCTAGGATCACATATCTACAGTCCCCTGGGTGATCCCTCCCAGACACTGTATCTGGAGTCACACATCCACAGTCTCCACGGTGACCCCTTCCCAAGCCTTGCAACTGGGCTCACAATTCCACAGTCTCCAGGGTGAATTCCTTCTGACCATTCCCCTGGGGTCACATATCCACATTCTTCAGGGTGACCAACCCAGTCCCTGTCCATGGGGTCACATATCAACAGTCTCCAGGGTGACACTCCTCCCCTGAATGCACATTTCAAGGGGAGCACAAAAAGCACACCCAAAATATGCACATTTGACAAAAGGGTTATTTTGGACTGATTAATTAAAAAAAAACAAAACAAAACAAAAGAAAAAAACAAACAGCCGCCCCAGGAGGATCTTTGAAAACCAAGTCGAAATTCCATTTTATGAAGTAGATTTACATTTGTTAAGGATATCTCCATCTTTAAGGACGTGTCCCTGTCTGGACCAGGAAATAGAGGATGGCTAAATATCAAGAATGGACTAAGTATCAAGACTGACTTGATATCACTAAATGACTTGACTAAATATCAAGAAGGTCTATGGAATGGACCTGGAAGTTAATCTGCATACCACCATGTCTTTGTTTACTGTGCTTCACCTAATAATCTCCCTTAAATAGCTTCTTCCATTCCTTGACCTCCTTCTTTCATTCTTAGCTGATGATAGCATTTAAGGTAAAGTCTTGGACCATTTCAGAAAGTGACAGTTTTCCCAGGTATCTTTCAACTATATAGGAGGTATGCATGTCATATATTAAACTTCTGATTGTTTTTCTCCAATCCATCTTCCTTTCATTATGAACATCTCAGTGAAGAACATTGAGGCTAGGGGGAAAATTATCTTTCCTCTCATCTAATGCAATAAAATAGCATTTAGAGATATAGAGGAATGAACCACAGGCCAATTTAAAATAAAAATAAAGGAAAGCATGAATCTAACACTTACATTACTGAGTGAGGGAATCCAGCCTCAAGTGCTACACACTGTATGATCGTATAAGACATTCTAGCAAAGGTAAAACAGACATGATAAAGAGTTTATGGAATATATGGTTGAAATATTTCACATGGTACTTTAGTGAGGAATACCTGCCACTATGCATTTGTCTAAGCACATAGATTTCTGTTTTCAGAACACAAGTAATTTATTACCTATTCACATTTATTTATTTATGGTATGGAGTGCTAAAGACTGGAATGCAGAATTTAACAAAGAATATAACAGATTGAGAAATAAATGAAAAGCTTCAGACTTCCCTAGGGGCCCAGTGGTTAAGACTCCACGTTGCCAGTGCAGGAAATATGGGTTCAATTCCTGGTCAGGGACCTAAAACCCCACATGACGCGGCACAGCCAAAAGATTTAAAAGGAAGAAGAAAAATTTTAAAAGGCCACTCTCACTCTTAGGACAAAATTATCTGACCTAAGTTCACTGTGTAAATGAATGGAATCTGCAGGCCAAAGGCAAATGTACCATACATAAACAATGGGCTCTGTAAGTTCTTTCCACGGGGGTTTGTAGCTAACAGGACTGAAACTACCATATCAGTTATTGAAGGAGCAAGCCCTGAATTTGATAAGTGATGAGTAGTGGAAGCCAGGTTTCTTACCATTGGAGTGGGAAGTTACAGGCAGACAAAAGGAGAAGGTTATAATACCTGTGTCATAAGAGATCAGGTTGGAGACATCATTATAAACTATCTTTAGCCTAATGCAGAAACATATAACTCCATGTGAAAATCTTCATAACTGTCTGTATGCATAGTCTGGATACATGCATGTGTATTTCCATGCATTGTCTGCTGAGATTATTAAGTTCCCACATACAAGTTTTTATTAATATGCTCTAACAAAAAGGGACAAGGACTCTTTAAATATGTGTCTGATACTAGGACTGAGACAATAAATATGTAAAGCAGCATAATCTTAAAATGTGAGAAAGAAGGACCAAAAAGCCCCATAAAAGCTGAATTATGTAAAATAAAAGCAGGAGAGTATGGAAAAAGCTCTCAATAGCCAAAGCTAGAATGAACTAAGCAGTCTAATTGGCTGGATTGTAGCCAAAAGAAAGTGAAAGTGAAGTTGCTCAGTCGTGTCTGACTCTTTGCAACCCCATGGACTGTAAGCTATGAGGCGCCTCCATTCATGAAATTTTCCAGGCAAGAGTACTGGAGTGGGTTGCCATTTCCTTCTCCAGGGGATCTTCCCCACCCAGGGATTGAACCCAGGTATCCTGCATTGCAAGCATATGCTTTTACAGGCTGAGCCACCAGGGAAGCTCCCAAAAGTTTAAAATAATTTTCAGGTGTCCAAACTGGTAAAAAGTAAAAATTAGGTTTTATGAGTAATGTTGAATAAAAATCTCACACAGAAAGATTCTAAATAATTGATACAGACTCAGCTGTCCATCAAGTATATGAAGCTAACTCTCCTCTCCTCAAATGTGGGTCCTGCATTATGACTTCCTCCTTAATAAGGCACTCAGGATGGACGTGAGGAAAATCAACAATAAAGACAAATAACAAATGTTGGCGAAAATGTACGAAATTGAAACTCAAAACTTTACTTGTGGAGAGGTAAAATGGTGCAATCAATGTGTCCAAAACAAGCATTTTCTCGAAAACATAAAAATGTAATTATGTCACTCAGTAGTGGCCACAAGACTGGAAAAGGTCAGTTTTCATTCCAATCCCAAAGAAAGGCAAAGCCAAAGAATGTTCCAACTGCCACACAGTTGCACTCATCTCACATGTTAACAAAGTAATGATCAAATTTCTCCAAGCCAGGCTTCAACAGTAAGTGAACCATGAATTTCTAGATGTTCAAGCTGGATTTAGAAAAGACAGAGGGACCAGAGATCAAATTGCCAACACCCGTTGCATCACTGAAAGAGCAAGAGAGAAAAACATCCAGAAAAATATTTACTTCTGCTTTGTTAACAATGCCAAAGCCTTTGACTCTGCAGATCACCACAAACTGTGGAAAATTCTGAAAGGTATGGGAATACCAGACTGCCTTACCTGCCTCCTGAGAAATCTGTATGCAGGTGAAGAAGCAACAATTAGAACTAGACATGGAACAATGGACTGGTTCCAAATCAGGAAAGGAGTACAACACCCTGCTTATTTAACTTATATGCAGAGTATATCATGTGAAATCTCGGGTCTGGATGAGGCACAGTCTGGAATCAAAATTGCCAGGAGAAATATCAATAATTTCAGATACACAGAGGACACCACTCTTATGGCAGAAAGCAAAGAAGAACTAAAGAGTCTCTTGATGAAAGTGAAAGAGGAGAGTGAAAAAGTTGGCTTAAAAATCAGTATTCAGAAAACTAAGATCATGGCATCTGGCCCCATCACTTCATGGCAAATAGATAGGAAAACAATGGAAATGGTGACAGAATTTATTGTGGGGGAGGGGGGCTCAAAAATCACTGAAGATGGTGACTGCAGCCATGAAATTAAAAGACACCTGCTCCTTGGAATAAAAGTTATGACCAACCTAGACAGCATATTAAAAAGCAGAGACATTACCAACAAAGGTCCATATACTCAAAGCTATGGTTGTTCCAATAGTCATGTATAGACGTTACAGCTGGACTACAAAGAAAACTGAGCACCGAAGAAGTGATGCTTTGGAACTGTGGTGTTGGAGAAGACTCTTGAGCATCACTTGGACTGCAAGGAGATCCAACAAGTCAATCCTAAGGGAAATCAACCCTGACTATTCATTGGAAGGACTGATGCTGAAGCTGAAACTGCAATACTTTGGCCACCTAATGTGAAGAACTGACTCATTGGAAAAGACCCTGATGCTGGGAAAGATTGAAGGCAGGAGCAGAAGGGGATAACAGAGGATGAGATGGTTGATGGCATCACCAACTCGATAGACATGAGTTTGAGCAAGCTCTGGGAGTTGGTGATGGATAGGGGAGCCTGGTGGGCTGCAGTCCACGGGGTCACAAAGAGTCGGACATGAGTGAGTGACTGAACTGAAATATCATATGTTTTGGTAACTCCACTCCTAGATATACATCCAAAGAATTTAAAAGAGGTGCTCAAATATATACTTGTACACCAATATTTACAGCAGCAGTGTTCTTGATAATCCAAGTTAAAAACAATGAAAATGTCCACCAACAAGTGAATGGAAGAGCAAATAGGGCAGTTCCATCCATGAGATGCATTACTCTGCCATATAAAGGAATATAGTAAAATAATGCCACAGCTTCAGAAAATAGTAGGGGGCTTTACAAAAACTTAAACACAGAGTTAACACAGAATCCATCAATTCCGGTCCAGGTTATACACTCAAGATATTTAAAACCAAATACTGAAACAGATATTCAAACCCCATATTCATAGCAGCATTATTCATAGTAACCAAAAGGTGGCAGCAGCACAAGTGTTCAACAGATGACTGGATAAGCACGATGTAGTATATACACAGTGGGATCTGATTCAACCTTTAAAAACAAGATAACTCATACATGCTATAATGTAGATGAAACTTCAAGTCATTAGGTGAAGTGAAACAAGCCTGACACAAAAGGAAAAATGTTCTATGATTCCACTAGTATGAGATATCCATATAAGACAAATTCCAAGTAGAGTAAGATGGCCAGGGATTGGGGGTTATGAGTATTTAATGGTTACAGTGTCACTTCAGGAAAAGGGAAAGATTCTGGAGATGAATGGTGGGGAAATTTTTACAATGAGAGTGCAGTTAATGCTATAGAAGTTCATACTTAAAATGACTCAAATAATAAATGTTGTTATATGTTTGTAAGCACAGTGAAAAAAATGACACATGGCACAACATGGAAAAGCACTAAAAACATTCTCAGTGAAAGAAACCACACTGAAAAGCCACCCAGATCATAGTCATCTTGTCACTTTAAATCCATGAAGGTTTTTAACATGAGGGAAAGCCCCAGTGATGGCTCCAGAAAAAGAAAACTGCATTAGAATGAAGAAAGACAGTTGCACAAAGCTTGGGCAGCTGATGAAAGTTGAACTGGTCCTATGGATAGGATTGTAATGTGGAAACCATAATTATCCCCCATTTTGGGGTTGTGGGCTGGTTCCCTGGGAAAGTGACCATGTTTTGGGTAAAACACATTGCGGTATTTGGTGTGAATGTAGAAAACTTTGTACCACTATTTAAAGCAGACACGTTTGAAATTTTACTAGAAAGTAAGTTACTTTTCAATACAGCCATGTAAGTCACATGCCAGAAAATCAGAGATGACATCGAACATTGCAATAGAGGCCAAGAGTTAACCTAACTAAATTCAGCTAAAGTAGTTTGATGCTAATTGCCTTGTACTAGTCCACATGGTATTAAAAGGCACCATAGGAAGAGTATATTAGTAGACACCATGCCCTGGGTGCTGTGGATGACCAGATGGAACTGAAACTATTAGATGTCTTAATTCTAGTTTTCCACATAACACTACACCAAAGCAACTGTCAGAACTAAAAAGCGAATTCACAGACTTGCCTGGCAGTCCAGTAGTTAAGACTGCACTTCCACTGTAGGGGGTACAGGTTTGATCCTCGGTCAGAGAACTAAGATCCAACATGTCGAGCTGTGGGGCCAAAAAAAAGAAAAAAGAAAGTCAGCAGAACTGCAAGATCATTTGTGATTCTCTACACTAATAATGAACTATCAGAAAGAGAAATTAAGAAAATAATTCCTTTTACAATTGCATCCCCTCCCCCACACAACTAGAAATCTAACCAAGGACTTGAAAGACCTGAAAGCTAAAAACTACAAGACAATGATCAAAGAAACTAAATGGATACAAGTAAAAAGATATCCCATGCTTATGGGTGAAAATACCATTAAAATATCCATTCTAAACAAAGCAACGTACACATTCATGCAATCACTGCCAACATTTCAATGACATTTTTCACAGAAACAAAAGCAATCTTTACATCTGTGTGGAGCCACAAAGGAACCAGAAGAGCCAAAGGGATCCTGAGAAAGCAGAACAGGCTGGTGGCATGTCTATCCCTGACTTCAATCTAGAGTATGTACCTAAAGTCACCAGAAGACGTGTGGAATTGGCACAGAAATAGTCAAGAGAGCTCAGAAGTAAACCTACAGGTGCATGGTAATTAATTTACAAGAAAGGAACTAAAAATATATACGCGGGAAAGGACAGTCCCCCCCACCCCCCTCAATAAACCGTGCTGGGAAAAATGGAAACCACACACCAAGGAACAATATAGGATACCATCTTATACTACAGACAAAAACTGACTAAAATCCCACAACTTTCCACATCAAGCCCTAACAGTCTTGGGTCCTCTTAAGACAGACTTTCAGCAACAGCCACACACAGAAGCTTCTTCCCAATTTTCCTCACTTTTTCTTTCAGCAGCACATCGTTGCAGGAATCTTGAGGAAACCAGACTCCCGTCAGACTCAACTGAACCCCACAATGTCCCAAAGCTGAAGCACCAATGGGTTCTGAGGAGATCATGGGTCCTGAGGAAACTAGATTCCATCAGCCAAAACTAAACCCCATAATGCCCCAAAGCCAAAATACAATGGATCCTGTGGTGACCCATCTCCTGTCAGCCTGAACTGAACCCCACAATGTCACAAAGCTGAACCCCCATAAGGTCCTGAGGAGATCAAATTCTATCAGCCTGAATTGAACCCCACAATGCCCCAAAGCTGAAACCACATGGGTCTTGTGGTGACCCATCTCCTGTCAGCCTGAACTGAACCCCACAATGTCCCAAAGCTGAACACCCAGCAGGTCCTGAGGAGACCAGATTCCATCAACCTGAACTAAACCCCACAATGCCCCCAAACTGAAGCCCCAGTGGGTTCTGAGAAGACCAGATTCCATCTGCCTGACCTGAACCTCAGAGTATCCTGAAGCTGGATCCTGAGGAGACCAGAGTGCTGTCAGTGGCCACCAACAGCCAGGTGCTCCAGCAGAGTGGGGAGTTCCCCCTGGGGTGAGGAGAGTGTCAGGGGGGCGGGCTCTTCATTATCATGAATAGGCATGATCAAGAAGGTTTGCAGGGGCCAGGGCAAGGACAAGGGAGATAAGCTCCAGCTCCGAGTATTCTAAGTCCCCACTTTCTGAGATTGCATGACCTACATGATCCAGACTTTGCAAGGAGCAAGCTGAGTTACAGAGGCAGAAGGAGCAGGAGGTGATGTAAAATTTTAACGTTTCCTCTTCAGGTTCAGAAAGATGAAGCCCTCCCAGGTTCCCAGGTCCTTGTGCCCCAGTGACTGTGAGCTCTTCCTTCTGGGTGTATGACCAACCCCCACACTAAGTCCCCTCTATACCCATGGCCCTGGCCCAAGCCTAACCTCCCCCTCAGGCCCTGATGAAGCTCCCCGCCCCCATTGTGCATCTCACATCCCACCCCAACGTGGTCTTTTTGAAGCCTAAACAAGACCATCCTTCCTCTCCTCCCTGTGATTCCCCTCACCTGATGAAGCCAGGTCTTCATCCGTTCCAGGTGACTCCAAGGGCCTCATTCTCTCCATGTGTGTGGCCGCTCTCTGTGCCCGTCTTTATGGGCATGTGGTGATCTCCTAAAATGAGGGTTATTTGACAGAGAGAGAATGGGGTAAATGGTGGCCACCAAAGATGTGTCCCCCCAGAACAGGGCCGTATCTGGGAAAAGAGTCTTTGTAGATGTAGTTAAGGATAGCAAGGTAAGGTCATCTAGGGTTAGGGTGACCTTCAATCCAACTGACAGACTCCTTCAAAGAGACGAAAGAGGACACAAAAGGGAAGCCTCTTAAAGGCAGAGGCAGAGATGGGAGGGAGGGGGCCACAAGCCCAGGGACCCCTGGAGCCCCTGAAGTTGGAAAAGGCAGGAATGATCCTGTCCTGGAGCCTCTGGAGGGACCTCAGCCCTGTGCCACCTTGATTTCCGGTGTCTGGTCTCCAGGACTGAGAGAGGATGAACTCCTGTTGTTTTAAACCACCCAGCATGTGATCATGTTAGAGAAGCCACAGAGCAGCCACACAGACCCTGCTCTGTAGGATCCTAGAAATGTGGGTCTCATTAAAGCAGATGAAGGGTGGATTACAGAACCCTTAAAATCAGCTCTGGACCCTCAGAAATGCTAAAGCAGTGGCTGGGCTCCAGAATGTTGAGGGGTCAAGTCTGAAGCCTGTGCCTAGGGGTACTGGGTGCACACGCCTCCCCGGGTTCTTACACCAGTACATGTGGTGTAACATCTCAGTCTTGATGGAGGACATTTAATATCAATGGCCACATTGCTAATTAAGAAGCCACCAGTTGCACAGGTGAAAGCCCAATTAGGGCACTTGCTTCAGGGATGAGCAATTCTGAAGATGGTCAGGGATGGGGACTTACTCATGTGTAGCCAGCCAGCAGCCCTTGCACATACCCCACCCCCTCCCCTCCCAAGGAGGGACCTCAGTGAGAAGCTGGGAGACTACACGGAGTCATCTCTAAGTAAATGCTGGCTGACCCCCAGGCTAGCCATTCCTGAACCTCATCCACCCTTCATAGATAAAACACTTGAATATGTGCAAAGACCTCACAGGCTGGAGAAAAGTGGAGCCACTCCAGCGACAGCATGCTTACTGACGTGGCTCCTGTAGGTCAGGCAGAATGGTCCTGGCCTGGGTGATCTGGAAGCTTTGCACTTTCCTACCTGAGTTACTCCTCCTGTGCTGCTCCCATTGCCTGTTTTCTTGCTTCCTCATTTCTGCCTGAGAAGATTTCCAACAGCAGGAACAGGTGACACAGCCCATCCTTAGGAAGTGACAGCTTAGCACCTCCTGCAGAAGGTCCAGCAGAGCCCAACACAGACCCAATCCCCCGAAACACTATGGGCCCTCACTCTCTCTTATCAAGCCAACCCTGCAAGATCTAAGCAGAAAGACAGCATCAGGTACAGCTGCAGGCACTTGAGGGGGTTTATATAGACCTCAACCCAGGCACACATCCAAAGGGCAGGCCAGTCAGGTCAGCCAATCTGCCCACCTGGGCTTGTGGTTTCAGAAAATGGGCCTCGTTGTCCTGGCCAGGGTTCCAGGAACAGGTGTGGGTCCTTTGGGTCAGGATGGATATGGGGCTGCTGCTCTGACTTGTTTTCTCATCTTCTTATCTGACCTATAAGTGGGAGAGGATTTCAGGAAGGCCTTCTTCTAATGAGAGGGACCCAGGGGTCAGGGAGAGGATGGGTGGTGGGTGGAGACAGACTCAGTGCCCAGGTGCTATGGGACCCTCTGGAAAACCTGCTGGAAGGAGGCTGCAACCAGTGAAGCCCAAGGTCACAAAACTATCCTGAAGCTGCTGTATGTTACCTCAGGTCCTCCTCTGAGGGTCTCAAGGTCAGATCTGTCCAACAGAGGAGCTGGGGGCTCTTTGCAGTGAGGGCTCTGTGAACAGCTCCTGGGTGCTGAGCCCTGCAGGATACCTGCCCAGGTGAGCCCCATATCCTGGGAGGCACCTGCCCATAAGAACCATGTATCCTGGGAGGGGCGAGTGAACAAGTATTCTCTCTGTGCAGTTATCACAGATTAGCTTAGTGACTCTCACGTGGGCAGTGCTGGAATTAGATGAGAACAAGGACATGTTGGGGGACGTTCCCTGAAACACCCCCAGGCCCATCCAGAGTGAAGAGTTCAGTAGGTGGGTACTGGTTGCTGTGCTGGGGTGGGAGGTTTCATGGGTGCCTCTTGTTTCTTCACCTGACACCACAGAGGCCTCTGCAGGACACAGAAGACAGCCTGCCCAGGGACGGTGTGAGCCCCTGGCGACCAGGCACGGGAAGTGAGAGGGAAGGACCAGGCTGAGGGGGCCTTTCTGCTCTGAGTTGGGAGTGGACAAGCAAGTGGTGAGTGTGATCTAGGAAAGTGGCTCTGGTGATGGGAGGCTTGTTGAGGCCGTCTGAGTACGAGTTGGAAAAGAATGTTCAGACATAGAGCATTTCAGAAGGGAGTGAGTTTGTATTGAGAACAAAGAGCAGAGATAAAGTGGGCACTGTGGGCTCAGGGGGCCAACCACCTGACAGACTAGGGAAAGTTGACTGATTTCCTGGGTTAAGAGCCAATTTTTACAGTTTCAAGGCAAAGAAAATTCCTACTGGAAGGTTGATATTAGGTGATTGGGTGGGGTACCATAGGGTGTTTACTGGAGTGGGCATCCTTGCCTGGTAGGGAGTCAGGAAGCTCATTAGAGATGATCAGGTGCTTTTGGCAACAGTTGCAAAGGGGGCCCAGTCCGATTCACAGGTGACCTTGGTTCTGGGGCCCACTTCTATGGCCTTGGTGTGAGGACTCCCAGTTGTGGCCTTGGGGAAGGAGTCACCTCAACAAGACTGACCCTGCTTCAGAGTAAATGTTCCATCAAGTTTTCTCTGCAGGAGAGATCTAGTGATCCTAGATCTGTTTGGAAAAGTCTTGGACACTGCAGGGACACATACTGAGTGTGAAACTGGATATTGAACCTTGTTGGCAAAACTCACCTTTTCTCTCTGTTGGCATTAAAAGGGTGTGGGCTGACAGCTACCTGAGAATCCATCCAATTGACAATTTCCTATTTACAACATAAATGAGTTTGGTCAAATTATTTCTATTTCTATGCAAACAGGCAGCTTGCAACACCTTGTGGCAGGATCATTTCCAATAGATTGTCAACTAATCAAGGTAACAACATTATGACACTCAACACATTTAGATATAATTTCCTAAGCCTTTTTCTTGAGGGACAGACCCAATATGAGCTAGGAATGTGTTCAAAAGGCTCAGAAAGTGCAGGAAAATACACTGGCTATGACTGGAAATTAGGGTCTCTGTGCAAACCTGGAGTTCTGACATCTTACAATCTAGACAGTTCCTGATAGACAGATGCATGAAAAACACTCTACTTTTATGTTTTTCTTTCATCAAAGGAACATGGATTTCCTAGCATTCTGTGTGCTGAGAGTAACTCACTGCTCTAAAATGCTTGCTTGGACTTCATTTTTCAGTAAGAACTTCCCCTGACTGTGTTACAGTCAGGACGGTCCCACACTCACAGGGAAAAAGCAAACTAGCATCCAAACGTTTGTTCCATCAGGTTTTCTCTGTAGGAGAGATCCAGTGATCCTAGGTCTGTCTGGAAAATGCTTGGGTAGTGCATGGACACATACTGAGTGTGAAGCTGGATCCTGGACCTTGTTGGCTAAATCAGCATTTTCTTTCAGGTGGTCCTAAAATGGCGCAGAGTAGCAACTGCCTGAAGATCCATCCAATTGCTGTTTTCTTACTTGTGACAGCAATATCTTTGGTCAGACCTCTTGGATTTCTGCAGCAAACATGGGACTTTCAATTCCTTGCCACTGGATCATTTCCAATGGCAGGTAAACTCATTAGGTAACCAGACTCGATGGCATTCAGCACTCTCAGACACACTCCTACAGCCTGTTTCTTCATAGACAGTCCCAGGATGACCTAGGAATGGGTTCGCTAGTATCAGAAATGTGAGCAAACATACTGGCTGTGACTCTGAAAATTAGGTGCTCTGTGCAAATCTGGAGTTTTAACATTTTAGAATCTAGACAGTTTCTGATAGATGTCTGAAATACACTCCTTTTTATTTTTTGCCTTTCATTCCTCAAAGAAACACAGATTTCACAGCATTATGTTTGCTGAGAGTGACAGACTGCTTGGAAATTCTTGCCTGGAAGTCATTTTGAAGTAACAATTTCCCCTCCCCTGTGTTACCATGGGAAATGCCCCCACACTGACAGAGAAAAGTAAACAAATGTCAAAACATCTGTTCCGTGAAGTCCCCTGTAGGAGGGATCCAGTGATCCTAAGTCTGTCTGGAAAATTCTTGGATAGTGCTTGGACACATGCTCAGTGTGAACCTGGATTCTGGACCTTGTTGGCAAATTAGAATTTTCTCTGTGTTGGCCACAGTAGGCTGGGGTTTAGAAACTCCTTGAAAATCAGTACACTTGCTCTTTTCCCACTAACGACAGCAATAGCTTTGGTCAAAACACTGGAATTGCTGAAGCAAGCAGGCAGCGTGCAACTCCTTGTGGCAAGATCATTTCCATTGGAATGCCAATTAAACTACTTAGAAACAGTATGGCACTCAGCTGTGTCAGACACACTCCTCCAGACTCTCTCCTCATGGTGTGTCCCAGTAAGATAGAGTACTGTGCTCATGAACCATGGAAAGTTCAGGGAAACTTACTGGCTGTGTCTCTGGAATTGAGGGCATCTGTGGAAGCGTGGTCTTCTCACATCTTAGAATCCAGACAGCAGTCATGGATAGAGAGATGCCTGAAAAGCACCCTATTCATTGCCGCTCATTCCACAAGTGAACACAGGTGTCCCAGTATTCTGTTTGCTGAGAGTAACCCGCTAAGTGGAAACCCTTGCCTGGAAGTCATTTTTAAGTAAAAATTTCCCCTCACGTGTGTTACACTAGGGAAGGCTCCCACACTCACAGGGAAAAGCAAGCAAACATCAAAATGTCTCTTCCATCAATTTTTCTCTGTCAGAAGGATCCAATGGCCCCAGGTCTCTCTGGAAATTTCTTGGATACTGCAAGGGAAACATACTGACTGTGAACCTGAATATTTGACCTTCTTGGCAAAATTAGCATTGTCTCTCTTTTGGCAGTAACAGGATGTGTGCTGGCAGCTGCCTGAAAATCCATCCAATTGATATTTTCCTACTTCTGACATCAATAGGTTTGGTCAAATCTTTCAGGTTTCTGACACAAGCAGGTGGCTTGCAACCCCATCGAGCTGGATCATTTCCATTAAAATGTCAAATAATCTAGGTAACAACAGTATGGCTCTCAGCAATCTTAGATAATTTCACAGCCAGTTTCCTCTGAATCAGACCCAATAGGAGCCAGGAATGTGTTCATAAGGCTCTGAAAGTGCAATGAAATATACTGGCTATGACTTTGGAAATTAGGCCCTGTGTGCAAACCTGGAGTTCTCACATCTTAGACTTTAGATAGTTCCTGACAGATAGATGCCTGAAAAACACCCACTTTTATGTCTTTCATGCATTTAAGTAACATAGTTATCCCAGATTTCTGTGTGATGAGAGTAACACACTGGTTGAAAATCCTTGCTTGAAGGTGATTTTTCAGTAACAATTTCCCATGACTGTGTTATTGTAGGGAAGACCCCCAAACTCACAGGAAAAAGAAAACAACCAACCAAATGTCTATTCTATAAAGTTTTCTCTTTAGGAGAGATCCAATGATCCTCTGCCTGTCTGGAAAATTCTTGGATACTACAGGGACACATACTGAGTGTGAATCTGCATCCTTGAATCTGTTGGCAAAATTAGCAAATTTTGTCGGTTGGATCTAAAAGAGTGCGGCCTTAGCAACTGCCTGAAGATTCATCCAATTGGTCTCTTCCTAATAATGACAGTGATAACATTGGTCAAACCTTTGAGGTTTCTAAAGCAAGCAGGCGGCTCACTACTCCTATCTGCTGGCCCATTTCCAGTGTAATGTCACCTCATCTAGTTAAGCACTGTATGGCACCCAGCCCTCTCAGACATACTCCTGCATCCTGTTTCCTCATGGGCAGGCCCAGTTTGAATAAGGAATGTGTTTAAAGCCTTGGAAGGTGCAGGGAAACACAGTACCCTAACTCTGGAAGTTAGGACCCTGGGAAAGCCTTGAAGTCTCATGCCTTGAGTTCTAGACAGTTCCTGATAGATAGAGGCCTAAAAATACACTCCGTATGGATGCCTTTCTGTCCTCGAAGGAACATAGCTTTCCCAACATTCTGTGTGCTGAGAGACACACGGTGCTTGAAAACACTTGCTTGTAGGCCATTGGTCAGTAGAAAATTCCCCTGAAGGTGCAATGGTAGGGAAGGCTCCCACGCTCACTGGGAAAGGCAAACCAACATCCAAACGTGTACTCCATAACATTTTGTCTTTAGGTGCGATCAAGTGAGCCTAGGTCTGTCTGGAGAATTCGTGGGTATTGTGGGGACACATCATGAGTGTGAACTTGTATATATGAACTTGGTGGCAAAATTCTCATTTTCATCTCCCACACTCATTTTGGGACCACATTGGTTCTAAAATGGTGCAGTGTAGCAAATCCTTGAAAATCCATCCAATTGCTGTTTTCTTACTTTTGACAGTGATAGATTTGTCCACCCTTTGGAATTTCTGAAGCAAGCAGGTTGCTCACCACTCCAGCCACTAACTGATTTCCATTGTACTGGCACCTCATGCAGGTAAGCACAGTATGCTGCCCAACACACTCGGATACACTCGTGCAGCCTGTTTCTTCAGGAGCAGTCCCAGTATATACTTGGAAAGTGTTTACAAGGCTTGAAAAGTTCATGGAAACACACTGCCCTGACTCTGGGTGTTAGGATCCCTAGGAAAGACTGAAGGTCTCACGACTTAGAATGTAGACAGCTCCTGATAGATAGAGGGCTGAAAGCACTCTCTGTTGATGCATTTCTTTTCTTGAAGGAACATAACTTTCCAAACATTTTGTGTGCAGAGAGACACACACGGCTTGAATATGCTGGCATGGAGGTCATTTTTCAGTAGCACTTTCCCCTGATGGTGTGACCATGGGGATGCCGCACTCTCCATTTTTAGAGAAAGACAAATTAGCATTCAAACGTCTGTTCCATCACATTTTCTCAGTAGGATCGATCCACTGAGACTAGTTCTGTCTGGAAACTTTGTGGATACTGCATGGAGACATCCTGAGTCTGGACATGGATACCGGATTTTTGGGGCAAAAATAATATTTTTTCTCTTGATTTGGGAAAATGCTACGGCCTTGCAACTGCTTGGAAATCCATCCAATTGCTGTTTTCTTCCTTCTGACAATGATAGCTTTGGTCCATCCTTTGGGATTTCTGAATCAAGCAGGCGACTCACCACTCCTACCCTCTGGCCCATTCCCAGAGGAATGTCATCTCATCTAGGTAAGCACAGTATTGGTACCATACAATCTCAGACACTCTCCTACAGTCTGTTTCCTCATGGGCCATCCCTATATGAGCTAGGATGTCTTTGGGAGGCTTGGAAGGTGTAGGAAAAATAGTGCCTTGACTCTGGTAGTTAGGTCCCCTGGACAAGCCTGGAGGTCAATGTTAGATTCTAGACAGTTACTAATAGATATAGGCCTAATAACACACTCTCTGTTGATGCCTTTTCTTCCTTGAAGAAACATACTTTTCCCTGCATTCTCTGTGCTGGGGATCACACACTGCTTGAGAACGCTCTTTGGAGGTCATTTTTCAGTAGAAACTTCCTCTGACAGTGTAACCTTAGGGAAGGCCCCCACACTCACTGGAAAAGGCAAACCAACATCCAAACTTCTGTTGCATCACATTTTGTCTCTAGGAGTGATCCAGAGAGCCTAGGTCTGTCTGGAAAATCGTGTATACTGCAGGACCACATCCTAAGTGTGAACCTGGATACTGGAACTGGTGGCACAATTCACATTTCTCTTTCGGTTTGTCCTAAAACTGTGTGGCCTGGCACCTGCTTGAAAATCCATCTAATTGCTGTTTTCTTACTTTGAAGAGCAATAACTTTGGTTCACCCTTTGGGATTTCTGAAGCAAGCAAGGAGATCACCACTCCTAGTCATGGGCCTATTTCCAGTGGAATGTCACCTTATCTAAGTAAGCACATAATGGCCCCTCTGTATACTCAGACACACGCCCACAGTCTGTGTCCTCATGGACAGTCCCAGTGTGACCTAGGAATATGTTTACAAAGCATTAAAAGGGCAAGGAAGACACTGCCCTGACTCTGGAAGTTCCATTCTCTGGGAAGGCTGGAGGGCTCTTGTTAGAATCAAGACAGTTCTTCATAGATAGAGGCCTGAAAACACACTCTCTGTTGATACCCTTCCTTCCTCGAAGAAACAGTACTTTCCCAGTATTCTGTGAACTGAGAGTCACACATTGCTTGAAACCGTTTGCTTGCAGGTCATTTTTCAGTAGCAATTTCTTGTGATGTTGTGACAATAAGGATGTCCTCTACACTCACAGGGTAAGGCAATCCAAGATCCAAACATCTGTTCCATCACATTTTCTCTATCAGAGCAGCCAGTGAGCCTAGGTCTTTGTGAAATATGGGTAGATACAGCAGAGACACCTCCTGAGTCTGACAGTGGATACCGGAACTTGATGGTCAAATTTGCAACTGCTAGAAAATCCATACAATTGCTTTTTTTTTTTTTTTTTAATTTCTAACAGTGGTCACTTTTGACCCACCTTTGGGATTTCAGAAGCAAGAAGGCAGCTCGCAAGTGCTGCTGATGGCCTATTTGCAATGGAATGTCACCTCACCTGGGTAACAACAGCATGGCACCCTGTAGTCTGAACACATTCCTGCAGCCTGTTTCCTCATGGGCAGTTCTGGGATGATGTAGGAAGGTGGTTAAAAGCCTGGGTTAGTGCAGGGAAACACACTGCCCTGACTCTGCAAGTTAGGTCCTCAGGGTAAGACTGGAGGTCTCACATCTTAGAAATCTAGACAATTCTTGATAGATAAAGGACTGAAAATTCATTCTCTGCTGATGCCTGTCTTTCCTTGAAGGAACATTGTTTTCCCAACATTCTGCTTCCTGAGTGTCACACACTTGCTTGGAGGTCATTTATCACTAAGAATTTCCCCTGAAGATGTGACTGGAGGGAAAGCCCCACAAACACAGTAAAAGGGAACCACATTCAAATGTCTGTTCCATCACGTTTGCTCTGTAGGTGAGATATAGTGAGCCTAGTCCTATCTGGAAAATTCTTGGATACTGCAGGGACACATCATGAATGTGAATCTTGATAGCAGATCTTGGTGGCAAAATTTGCATTATCCTCTCCATTGGGCTTAAAACGTTGTGGCCTAACAACTGCTTGAAAGTTCATTTAATATCTGTTTTCTTACTTCTGACAATGATGGCTTTGTTCCAGCTTTCTGGATTTCTGAAGCAACAGGTGGTTCATAACTCCTAGTCCCTGGCCCATTTCCAGTGGAATGTCAGTTCATTTGGTAAGGGCAGAATGACACACAGCACACACGGACACTCTTCCATCGCCTGTTTCATCATGGACATTCCTGAGTGATCTTGGAATGTGCTTACAAGGCTCAAAATTTGCAGGGAAACACTGCCCAGACTCTGGAAGATGGGTCCTCTGGACAAGCCTGGAGATCTCACATCTTAGAATATAGACAGATCCTGATAGATAGAGGCCTGAAAACACACTCTCTATTGATGCCTTTCCTTCCTCAAATGAACGTAGCTTTCCCAGCATTCTGTGTGCTGAGAGTCACATACTGCTTGAAAATGCTTGCCTGGAAGTTGTTTTTCAGTAGCAATTTCCCTTGATGGTTTGACCATAGGGAAGTCCACCACACTCACAGGAAAAGGCAAAACATCATCCAAACGTCTGTTCCATCATGTTTCTCTGTAGGAGAGATCCTAGGGTTAGGGTTAGGGTTAGGGTTAGCCTAGGTCTGTCTTGAAAATTCTTCAGTGCTGTGGGGACACATCCTGCGTGTGAACCTGGGTAATGGACCTTGGTGGCAAATTTCGCATTTTCCTCTAGGTTGGCCCTAAAATGTTGGGAAAGCAATGGCCCTTTGAGTAAGGAAAGGCGTCACCAGAGAGTGTGTTTCCAGGCCTCTATCTATTAGGAACTGTCTAGATTGTAAGACGTGAGACCTCCAGTCTTGCCCAGATGACCTAACATCCCGAGTCAGGGGATATGTTTCCATACAATCTCTGAGCCTTGTAAATACATTCCTAGGTCATACCAGGGCTGCCAAGGAGGAAACAGGCTGTCAGAGTGTGTCTGAGAGAGCTGGGTGCCATGTGGTGCTACCTATATTATGTGACATTTCACAGGAAAGGGACCATCAGATAGAAGTGGCAAGCAGACTGCTTGCTTCAGAAATTACATGGGTGAACCATATCTGTCACTGTCAGAAATAAGAAAACAAGTACTGGATGGATATTTAAGCAGTGGCTATGCCAAACCATTTTAGTGCCAACTGAGAGAAAAAGGTGAATTTTGTCCTGTATTCAGGTTCACACTCAGGATGTGACCCCACAGGATCCAAACTTTTCCAGATAGACCTGGGTTCACTGGACCTCTCTAACAGAGAAAACGTGATGGAACAGGTATTTGGATGATTGCTTGTCTTGTGATTGTGGGCGCTTCCCTACTGTCACAGTCTCAGGGGAAATTGCCACTGAAAAATGAACTCCAAGCAAATGTTTTCAAGCAGTGTGTGACTCTCAGCACACAGTACATTGGGAAAGTTATGTTCCTTCAATGAAGGAAAGGCATCAACAGAGAGTGTGTTTTTTATAGCAGGAACTGTTCAGCTTCTAAGATGTGAGAGCTCAGGCCTGATTAAAGGACCTAAGTTCCAGAGTCAGGACAGTGTGTCTTGCTGCACTTTCTGAGACTTCTAAATGCATTCCTAGGGCATACCAGGTCTGCTCCTAAGGAAGGATGCTGAGGGAGTGTATCAGACTGTGCTGGGTGAAATACTGTGGTCACATAGATGAGGTGTCATTCCACTGGAAATGGGCCTGCAGCTAGGAGTTGCAAGTCATTCACATGCTTCAAAAATCCCAAAGGGTGAACCAAAGCTAGCATTGTCAGAAGGAAGAAAACAACATTCAGATGGAATTTCAAGCAGTTGCTCGGCGGCACTCTTTTAGGGCCAAGTGAGAGAAAAATGCATATTTTAACACCAACGTCTGGTATCCAGATTCAAACATAGGTGTTTCCCCGCAGTGTCCACGGATTTTCTAAATAGACTTACATTGATGAATGGCCCCACCAAGAAAACGTGATTGAACAGATGTTTGGAAGTGCTTTTGAACTTACCTGTGAGTGTGGCGCCTTCCCTACAGTCACACCTCCAGGGGAAATTGCTAATGAAAAATGACCTCCAACAAGCGTTTTCAAGGAGTGTGTGACACTCAGCACACAGAATGTTGAGAAAGCTATATTCCTTTGAGGAAGGAAAGGCATCTCGAGAGAATATGTTATCAGGCCTCTACCTGTCATGAACTGTCTAGATTCAAACATGTGAGTCCTCCAAGTTTCCCAGAGGACCTAAATACCAGAGTCAGGGCAGTGTGTTTCCCACCACTTTCTGAGATTTGTAAACACATTCCTAGGTCAAACCAGATCTGACCATAAAATTCATGCTGCAAGAGTGTGTCTCAGAGTGCTGGGTGACATATTGTGCTAACCTAGATGAGATGACATCTCCCTGGAAAGGGGCCAGTGGCTTGGAGTGGAGAGCCTCCTGCTTGATTCATAAATCCCAAAGGGTGCACCAACACTATCACTGTCAGAAGTAAGAAAACAGCAAGTAGATGCATTTTCAGGCAGTAACTAGGTTTAACCGTTTTAGGGCCAACTGAGAAAACAATGGAAATTTTGCTGCCAAGGTCCAGTATCCAGGTTCAAACATAGGGTGTGTAGGAACAGTATCCATGAGCATTCTAGACAGTTAGGTTGAATGGATTGCTCCTATCAAGAAAACGTGATTGAGCAGACGTCTGGATGATCCTTTGCCTTTTCCTGTGGGTGTGGCGGTCTTCCCTAAGGTCACAACATCAGGGGAAGTTGCTACTGAAAAATTACTTCTAACAAGCCTTTTCAAGCAGTTTGTGACTCTGAGCACACAAAAAGCTGGGAAAATTATGTTCCATCCAGGAAGGTAAGGCATCAACAGAGAGTGTTTTATCAGGCCTCTGTGTATCACAAACTGTATAGACTCAAAGATGTGAGACTTCCAGGTTTGCCCTGAGGACCCAAATTCCAGAGTCAGAGCATTGTATTTCCCTACACTTTCTGAGATTGCATCCAAGTACCATATTTTGGACTCGATTGTTGACCATGATGGCTACTCCATTTCTTTTAAGCGGTTCCTGCCCACAGTAGTAGATATAATGGTCATCTGAGTTAAATTCACCCATTCCTGTCCATTATAATTTGCTGATTCCTAGAATGTCGACATTCACTCTTGCCACATCCTGTTTGACCACTTCCAATTTGCCTTGATTCAAGGACCTAACATTCCAGGTTCCTATGCGATATTGCTCTTTACAGCATTGGACCTTGCTTCTATCACCAGTCACATCCACAACTGGGTATTGTTTTTGCTTTGGCTCCATCCCTTCATTCTTTCTGGAGTTATTTCTCCACTGAACTCCAGTAGGATATTGGACACCTACCGACCTGGGGAGTTCCTCTTTCAGTATCCTATCATTTTGCCTTTTCATACTGTTCATGGGGTCCTCAAGGCAAGAATACTGAAGTGGTTTGCCATTCCCTTCTCCAGTGGACTACATTCTGTCAGACCTGTCCACCATGACCCGTCCGTTTTGGGTGGCTCCACACGTCATGGCTTAGTTTCATTGAGTTAGACAAGGTTATGGTCCATGTGATCAGATTGGCTAGTTTTCTGTGATTATGATTTCAGTGTCTGCCCTTTGATGCCCTCTCACAACACCTACCATCTTATTTGAGTTTCTCTTACCTTGGATGTGGGGTATCTCTTTACAGCTGCTCCAGCAAAGCACAGCCACTCCTCCTTACCTTGGACAATGGGTATCTCCTCAGGCCGCCCCTCCTGACCTTGAATGTGGAGTAGCTCCTCTCGGTCCTCCTGCACCCGTGCAGCTGCTGCTCTGTGGACGTGGGATTGCTCCTCTTGGCCACAGCCCCTGACCTTGGGCATGGGGTAGCTCATCTCAGCCACCTCCCCTGACCTCAGGCATGAGGTAGCTCCTCTCGGCCGCTGCCCCTGGTCTCGGACATGGGGTGGCTCCCCTCAGCCACTACCTCTGACCTTGGGCGAGAGATAGCTCCTCATGGCCATGCTTCTGCATGGTCCGTCACAGCCTGCACCATTTGAATGCCGAGTTCCAAAGAATAGCAAGGAGAGATAAGAAAGCCTTACTCTGATCAATGCAAAGAAATGGAGAATAACAACAGAATGGGAAAGACTAGAGATCTCTTCAAGAAAATTAGAGATACCAAAGGAACATTCCATGCGAAGATTGGGTTCATTAAAGGACAGAAATGCTATGCATCTAACAGAAGCAGAAGCTGTTAAGAAGAGGTGGCAAGAATACACAGAACAACTGTACAAAAAAAGATCTTCATGACCCAGATAATTATGATGGCATGATCAGTCACCTAGAGCCAGACATCCTGGAATGTGAGGTCAAGTGGGCCTTAGAAAGCATCACTACAAACAAAACTAGTGGAGGTGATGGAATTCCAGTTAAGCTATTTCAAATCCTAAAAGATGATGCTGTGAAAGTGCTGTACTCAATAGGTCAGCAAATTTGGAAAACTCAGCAGTGGCCACATGACTGGAAAAGATCAGTTTTCATTCCAATTCCAAAGAAAGGCAATAACAAAGAATGCTCAAACTACTGCACAATTGCACTCATCTCACACGCTAGTAAAGTAATGCTCAAAATTCTCCAAGCCAGGCTTCAGCAATACATGAGCCGTGAACTTCCAGATGTTCAAGCTGGTTTTAGAAAAGGCAGAGGAACCAGAGATCAAACTGCCAACATCTGCTGGATCATTGAAAAAGCAAGAGAGTCCCAGAAAACATATATTTCTGCTATATTGACTACGCCAAAGCCTTTGATTGTGTGTATCACAATAAACTGTGGAAAATTCTGAAAGAGATGGGACTACCAGACCACCTGACCTGTCTCTTGAGAAACCTATGTGCAAGTCAGGAAGCAACAGTTAGAACTGGACATGGAACAACAGATTGGTTCCAAATAGGAAAAGGAGTATGTCAAGGCTGTATATTGTCTCCCTGCTTATTTAACTTATATGCCGAGTACATCATGAGAAACACTGGGTTGGAAGAAGCACAAGCTGGAATCAAGACTGCCAGGAAAAACATCAGTAACCTCAGATATGCATATGATACCACCCTTATGGCAGAAAGTGAAGAGGAACTAAAAAACCTCTTGATGAAAGTGAAAGAGGAGAGTGAAAAAGTTGGTTTACAGCTCAATATTCAGAAAACTAAGATCATGGCATCTGGTCCCATCACTTCATGAGAAAGAGATTGGGAAACAGTAGAAACAGTGTCATACTTTATTTTTGGGGGCTCCAAAATCACTGCAGATGGTGATTGCAGCCATGAAATTAGAAGATGCTTACTTCTTGGAAGGGTTAAGACCAACCTAGATAGCATATTAAAAAGTGGAGACATTTCTTTGCCAACAAAGCTCCATCTGGTCAAGGCTATGGTTTATCCAGTGGTCATGTATGGATGTACGAGTTGGACTGTGAAGAAAGCTGAGCACTGAAGAATTGATGCTTTTGAACTGTGGTGTTGGAGAAGACTCTTGAGAGTCCCTTGGACTGCAAGGACATCCAACCAGTCCATCCTAAAGGAGATCAGTCCTGGGTGTTCATTGGAAAGACTGATGCTGAAACTGAAACTCCAGTACTTTGGCCACCTGATGTGAAGAGTTGACTCATTGGAAAAGACCCTGATGCTGGGAGGGCTTGGGGGCAGGAGGAGAAGAGGATGACAGAGGATGAGATGGCTGGATGTCATCACCAACTCGATGGTCATGAGTTTGTGTAAGCTCCGGGAGTTGGTGATGGACAGGGAGGCCTGGTGTGCTTCGATTCATGGGGTCCCAAAGAGTCGAATACAGCTGAGCGTCTGAACGGAACTGAACTCTTTCTGAGCATTGTAAACACATTCCTAGGTCATACCAGAAGTGCCCTTAAGAAAAAACAGGCTGCAGGAAGATTTCTGAGATTGCTGGGTGCCATGCTGCACTTACCAAGATGATGTAGCATTCCACTGTAACTGGGCGAGCGGCTACGAGTTGCTAGCTGCTTACTTGCTTCAGAAATCCCAAAGGGTGTACCAAGTGATCACTGCCAGAAGTAAGAAACCAGCAGCTAAATGCATTTCCAGGTAGTTGTTATGCTCTACTGTTTTTGGCCAACTGAGAGAGAAAGGTGAATTTTGCCACCAAGGTCCACTGTCCATGTTCACACCTAGGATGTGTCCACTCAGGATCCAAGAATTTCCCAGACAGACCTAGGCACACTGAATCTCCACTACAGAGAAAACATGATGGAACTGACCTTTGGTTGTTGCTTTTCCTTTTCCTGTGAGTTTGGTGGCCTTCCCTATGGTCACACTATCAGGAGCAATTGCTAATGAAAAAGGACTTCCAACAAGTGTTTTCAAGCAGTATGTGACTCTATGGACATGGAATACTGGAAACCTACGTTCCATTGAGGAAGGAAATGTGTGTTTTCAAGAATCTGTCTATTAGGAACTGTCTAGCTTCAAAGATGTGAATTCTCCATATTTGCCCAGAGGACCTCAATTCCAAAGTCAGGGCAATGTGTTTTCCTGCACTTTTTGAGCTTTGTAAATACATTTCTTGGTCATACCAGGACTGCCCATGAGGAAACAGGCTCTCTATATGAGGAACTGTCTAGATACTAAGATATGAGACCTCTAGGTTGGTACAGAGGACCTAAATTTCAGAGCAAGGGCAGTGTGTTTTTGAGCATTTTCTGAGCTTTGTAAACACATTTCTGAGTAACGCCAGGTCTGCTCATGAGAAAACAGGCTTCAGGTGTGTGTCTGAGGGTGCTGAGTACCATACTGTGCTTACCTAGATGAGGTAACTTTCCATGGCAAATCGGCACGTGACCAGGAGTTGTGAGCCATCAACTTGCTTCAGAAATCTTGAATGGTGGACTAAAGTTTGCACTGTCAGAAGTAAGAAAAAAGTAATTGGGTGGATTTTCAAGCAATTGCTAGCCACACCTCTTTATGGCTCCAGAGAGATAAATACAAATTGTGCACCCTAGGCCCTTTATTCAGGTTCACACACGGGATGTGTTCCCTCGTGATTCAAGAAATTTCCAGACAGACCTTTGCTCCCCAGAGTTCTTCTACAGAGAAAACTGGTTGGAACAGCCATTTGGATGTTGCTTTGCCTTTCCCTGTGAGTGTGGGGCCGCTACTTATGGTCACAGCCTCAAGGAGATATTGCCACTGAAAATAGACTCACAAGCAAGCACTTTTCAAGCAGAGTGTGACTCTCAGGTCGCAGAATGTGAAGAAAGCTATCTTCCTTTGAGGAAGGAAAGACGTCCACAGAGAGTGTGTTTTCAAACCTCTATCTTGCAGGAAATTTTGAGCTTCTAAAACATGAGACCAGCAGGTCTGCTGAGAGGACCTATATTCCTGAGTCAGGGCCGTGTGTCTCCCTGTAATTTCCGAGTCTGACAAACACATTCCTAGATCATAACGGTACTGACCATGAGAAAGCTGGCAGCAGGAGTGTGTCTGAAAGGGCTGAGTGCCTTACTGTGGTCAACTGTGTGAGGTGACATTCCAGTGACAGGCTCAAAGCTCCAAGGTGTGAGCCACCCGCTTGCTTCAGAAACCCCAAAAGGTAGAGCAAAGCTAGCTCTGTCAGAGGTAAGAAAAGAGCAATTGGACGGATTTTCAAGCTGTTGCTAGGCCGAACCACTTTAGGGCCCCCTGAGAGAAAAATGTGAATTGTGCCCTGTAGGTCAGGTATCCAGGTTCAAACACAGGGTGTGTCCCAGCAGGATCCAAGAATTTTCCACAGAACTAGGCTCACTAGACCTCTCCTGCTGGGAAAATGGGATGGAACAGACATTGGAAGTTGGTTTGCCCCTCCCTATTGTCACAGACTCAAGGAGAAAGTGCCCCTGAAAGATGACCGCCAAGCAAGCACTTTTCAAGCAATGTGTGACTCTCAGTTCACAGAATGCAGGGAAAGATATCTTCCCTCAAGGAAAGAAAGGCATCAAAAGAGAGTGTATTCTCAACCCTCTATCTTGCAGGAACTGTTTAGCTTCCCAGATGGGAGGCCTCCAGTAGTGCTCAGAGGAACTAAATTCCAGAGTCAAGGCCATGTTTCTCCCTGCACTTTCCAAGCCTTGCAAAGCCATTCCTAGGTTATACCAGTACTGCACATGAGGAAGCCGTCTGCGAGAGTGTGTCCAAGAGGGCTAGGTTCCTCACTATACTCACTTCAGCGAGGTGGCATTCCACTGTAAAAAGGCCCACAGCTGGGAGTTGAAATTCACCCACTTGCTTCAGAAATCAAAAAGGAAGGAGCAAATCTAGCTCTCTCAGAATCAAGAAAAGAGCAAGTGGATGGATTTTCAAGCTGTTGCTAGGCTACATTGCTTTAAGGTCCACAGAGAGAAACACAAATTGTGCCCCCTCATTCTGGTATCCTGGTTCACAAACAGGGTGTGTCCCCAAAGGATCCAAGAATTTTCCAGACAGACTTACGCTCACTAGAGTTCTCCTACAGAGAAAACGGGATGGAACAGACATTTAGATATTGCCTTGTCTTTCCCAGTGAGTGTGGAACCCCTCTGTTTGACTACAGCCCCAAGTGGAAATTACCATTGAAAACTCATGTCTAAGCGAGCACTTTTCAAGCACTGTGTGACTCTCAGTTCGCAGGATACTGGCAAACCTATATTTCTTCAAGGAAAGAAAGGCACCCACAGAGAGTGTGTTTTCAAACCTGTCCCTTGCAGGAACTCTTTAGCTCCTAAGACATGAACCCTCTAGTTCTGCTCAGAGGACCTAAATTCGAGAGCCTGTGCCCTGTGTCTTGGTGCATTTTCCCACCTTTCAAACACATATCTAGGTGATACTGGTACTGCCCTTGAGGAAGCAGACTGTGGGAATATGTCTCAGAGTGCTGGGTCCCTTACTGTGGTCACCTCTGTAAGGTGACACTCCAGTGTAAATAGGCCCAAAGATAGGAGTTGCGAGCCGCCCATGTGCTTCAGAAACCCCAGGGGTGGAACAAAGTTAGCTCTGTCAAAAGTAAGAAAATGGCAATTGGACGGATTTTCAAGATGTGGATAGGTTACACCACTTTAGGGCCACCCGAGAAAAATATGCAAATTTGAACCTGGGTGTCCAGATTAACGCACAGGGTGTTTCCCCACATGATCCAAGAATTTTTCAGACAGACCTAGGTTCACTGGAGCTCTCCTGCAGAGGAAACATACATCCAGAGTCTCCAGTGTGAACCCTCCAAAATCTATACCTGGTGTCACGAATCCACAGTCTCCAGGATGACCCTACCCTCAAGATCCTGTACCTGGGGTCACAAGTCCACTATTTCCATGTCGAGTCCACCTCCAAGAACTTGAACTTGTGGTCACATGTCCAGAGTCTTCAGGGTGACCCCACCTCCCCGAAGCTACTGGTGTGAAGCATCCACAGTTTTAAGGATGGACCCAATTCCCAGAACCTGTAGCTGGGGTCACACTTCCAAATTCTAAGGGTTACCCCACCTCCCACACATTGAACCTGGTTTCCCATGTCCCTGTTAGCCAAGGTTACCCTCTCCATGACCCTGTAATGGGGATCACATGTCCACAGTCTGCTGTGTGTCGTCACTTCCCAGACCCTTCACCTAGAGTCACAATCACAGTTTCCAGGTTACTCCTTTGCAGACCCTGCACCTGGAGTCACTTATCCACAGTCTCCAGGGTGACTCATTCAAAACCCCACACTGGGGCTCACATGACCACAGTCTCCAGGGTGACCCAAGCACCCAGATCCTGCACCCAGGGTCACATATCCACAGGCTCCAGGGTGTACCTCTTGCAGACCCTGCACCTGGGGTCACATATCTACAGCCTCCAGTGTGATCCCCATCCCCAGACCTGATTTGGGTGAGAAATATCCATAGTCTCCAGACTCACACCTTGGATCACATATCCACAGTCTCCAGAGTCACACCTTGGGTCACATAGCCATAGTCAGCAGGGTGAACTCACCTCCCAGAGCCTGTACATGGTGTCAAATGTGCACATTCTCCAGGGTTACCACCCTTCCAACATGCTGTACCTGGGTCAAAAGCCCACAATCTCAAGGGTGACCCCCTCTCAGACCCTGTTCCTGGGGTCACATGTCCAGAATCTCCAGAATGATCTACCTCCAAGATGAAGCACCTGATGTCACATGTCAACAGTCTCCAAGGTGACCCCGTCCTCAGAATCTGCACCTGTGGTTACATTTCTCCAGTCTGCAGGATGACCCCCAATCTCAGTATTTGTATTATGTGTCACATGTACATAGTCACCAGGGTAACCACTGCAGGCCCTTTTTCTGACATAACATTTCCACAGACTCCTGAAGAACTCCCTTCCCAGACTCTGAACCTGGGATCCTACCTCCAGGGTCTCGAGGGTGATGCCCTTCCCTGTCCCTTCACCTGGTGTCAAACATCCACAGTCTCCATGGTAACATCCACACCAAAGTCTGATATTGGGGACACAGATCCATAGTCTTCTGGGTCGCAACCCCTCCCAGATCAGGCACCTGGTCTCACATGTCCTCAGTCTCCAGGTTGACACTCCTCCCAGACACTGCAGCTGGGGTTACACATCCACAGTCTCCAAGGTGAACCCACCTCACTGACTATTGTACCTCTGGCCACATGGCCTCAGTCTCCAGGGTGACCCTATATCTCAGACACTGTACTTGAGGTTACATATCAACGGTGTCCAGGATGACACCTCTCCCCAGACCCTGTACCTGGGGTCACATTTGCACAGTCTCCAGGGCGATGCTATATTCCCAACCCTGAACCTGGGGTCACAGGTCGCAGTCACCAGGCTTTCCCCACCCTCAAGAGCCTTTACCTGGGGTCATACGTCCACAGACTCCAGGGTGACTCCCTCCCAGACCCTTCACCTGGCATCCTATGTCCACAGTCTCCTGTGTGATATCACTTCCCAGACCCTATACCTGTGGTCACAGATCCACAGTCTCCATGGTGATCCCCTTCCCAGACCCTGTAATTTGGATCCCATGTCCTCAGTCTCCAGTGTGACACCACCTCTCATACCTTGTACTTTGGTGACTTGTCCACAGTTTCCAGGATGACCCAAACGGTGCATGTGGAGTCACATGTCCACATTCTGCAAAGTGACCCCAGTCCCTAACCCTGAACCTTAGTCACACAGCCACAGTTTCCAGAATGACCTCACTCCAGACCCTGCACATAGGGTCACACCTCCACCTTCTCCATATTGACCCCCTCCTTGAACTTCTATCAGGTTTCACACATGCACCATCTCCACAGTGACCACCACCAGATCCTGTACCTGTGGTCAGGGTCCGCAGTCTGCAGGGTGAGACCATTTTGTACCTTAAACCTTGGTTCACCTAGCCAGTCTCCAGGGTCATCCCTGCCAAACCTGCACCTGGGGTCACATGTCCATACTCTCCATGGTGACATCCCCCAGGCCCTGTACTGCTGCTGCTGTTGCTGCTGCTGCTAAGTCATGCCAGTCGTGTCCAACTCTGCGACCCCATAGATGGCAGCCCACCAGGCTCCCCCATCCCTGAGATTCTCCAGGCAAGAACACTGGAGTGGGTTGCCATTTCCTTCTCCAAAGCATGAGAGTGAAAAGGGAAAATGAAGTCACTCAGTCATGTCTGACTCTTAGGGACCCCATAGACTGCAGCCTACCAGGCTCCTCCATCCATGGGATTTTCCAAGCAAGAGTACTGGAGTGGGTTGCCCACTCCAGTACCTAGTGTCGTATATCTGCGCAGACCCTATACGTAGTGTCATATATCCACAGTTTCCCGGGTTACCCCACTTCCCATATGATGCACCTGGGATCACATGCTCAGTCTGCAAGGTGACCCCGATCCCATTCCTGTACCTTGTGTCACAAGTCCACAGCCACCAGGATGGCCCCACCCTCAAGATCCCATACCTGGGGTCACACTCCTGTCTCCAGTGTGATCTCACCTCCCAGAAACTTTACCTGGGGATAAACGTCTACTGTTTTCAGGATGGTCCCAACTCCCTGAAACGGTACCTGGAGTCACTCTTCCATAGACATTGAGGCTGTTCCATGCCCCTGGTCCACAGGGTTACACCCTCCAAGACCCTGTAATGTGGTTTACATGTCCACAGTCTCCTGTATGTCATCACTTCCCAGAACCTTCACCTGCAGGCACACAAACAGAGGTTCCAGGATGACTCCCTCATAGACCCTGCACTTGGAGCCACATATCCACAGTCTCACAGGTGACTCATCCAAATCACTGTACCAGGGCTCACATAACCACAGTCTTCCAGATGCTGGACTATTGACCCCAGCACCCAGTGTCACATGTCCACAGATTCTAGCATGGCCTCACACTCCAGACACTCTACCTTGGGACACATACCCACAGTCTCTAGGGTGAACACCCTCCTAGACACTGTACATGGTGTCACATGGGCACATTCACCAACTCCCAAACCCTGTACCTAGGGTCACACGTAGATAGTCTCAGGGTGACCCCACTTGCCAGAACTTGCACCTGGGTTCATATGTCCGCAGCGCCCAGGGTAACACCACCTGTCAAACAATTGTACTCGGTTCAAACACCCACTGGTTCTAGGGTGACACCAATTCCAAGCCCGTGAACCTAGCTAGGGTCACACATCCATGGTCTCCTGGGTGGCAACCCCTCCCAGATCATGCACCAGGTCTCACACCTCCGCAGTCTCCAGGGTGACTACACCTCACAGAATATTGTAATTCTGGTCACATTGCCCCAGTCTCCAGGGTGACCCCGTATCTCTAACCCTCTACCTGGGGTTACATGTACATGTTGGCCAGGAATACACGCCTCCCCAGACTCTGTACATGTGATTACATTGGCACAGTCGCCAGGGTGACTCCAACTTCCCCATCCTATACCTGGGGTCACATGTCCAGAGTCTCCTGGATTTACCCACATTCAAGGGCTAGTAACTGGGATCACATGTCCACAGTCTCGAGGCTTTCCCCACCCACAAGTGCCTGTACCCAGGGTCACACGTCAACTGACTCCAGGGTGACTCCCTCCCAGACCGTTCACCTGGCATCCCATGTCCCTAGACTTTTGTGTGATGTCATTTCCCAGACTCTGCACATGTACTAACAGATTCACAGGCTCCGTGGTGACCCCCTTCCTGGTCTCTGTAACTTGGGTCACATGTTCTCAGTATCCGGTGTGACCCGACCTCTCATGCCCTATACCTTTGGTGACTTGGCCACAGATTCCAGGGTAACCCTCCCCTGCCAGACCCTGTGCTTATTTACACACATCCACAATCTCCAGGATGTTCGCCCTCCCATACCCTGCACCTGGAGTCACATGTCAACAGTTTCCAGCGTGAACCCCACTTTGCCCACTGCACCTGGGCTCACATATCCACATCATGCAGGGTGACACCCCTTCCAGACCATTTCCCTGCCATTAAATGCCTGCAGTCCCCAGAGTGACCCCGTACCTCCCAGACACTGTACCTGAGGTCACATATACAGAGTTTCCTGGATCACCCCCATCCTAGACCCTGTACCTGGGTTCAGATATCCTAGTGTCTTGGGGGACCCAGGTCAGACCTTGCATCTAGGGTCGAATGCCCACTATCCAGGATGACTTGCCTCCCCAATCAGTGCATCTGGGGTCATATGTCCACAATCTTCAAAGTGACCCCATCCCCTAACCCTGCACCTTACTCACACATCCACAGTCTCCAGAGTGATGTCCACTGTCTCACGGGTGACCTCTTCCCTGAACTTGTTCCAGATTTCACACGATCACCATTGCCACAGTGACCACCAGCAGATCCTGAACTTGTGGTCACAGTTCAACAGTCTGCCTGATGAGACCCATTTTGTACCCTGAACATTGTGAACCTGCACCTGAGATCACAAGTCCATATTCTCCATGGTGTCATCCCCCAGACCCTGTACCTAGTGTCATATATACAGTCTCCTGGACTCCCCACTTCCAATACCATGCACCTGTGATCACACATCCACAGTATCCAGGGTGATCCCCCTCCTAAACTTGTACCTGGTGTCACAAGTTGACAGACTCCAGGATGACTCTACCGTTAAGACCCTGTACCTAGGGTCACAAGTCCACTGTTTCCAGGGTGAGACCCCTCCCAGACTCTGCACTTGGGGTCACTTGTCGAGAGTCTCCAGGGTGACCCCACCTCCCAGAAACTGTACCTAGGGTGAAACATCCACAGTCACTCAGGTTGGCCCCAATTCCCAGAACCTGTACCTGGGGTCCCACTTCCATAGTCTCGGTTACCACACGCCAAGACATTTAACATGGTGTCCCATGATCTTGGATGCCAGGGTTACCCCCTCCAAGACCCTGTAATGGGGTCACATGTTCACAGTCTCCAGAGTGTCGTCACTTCCCAGACCCTCCACCTGGAGTCACACAAACACAGGTTCCAAGGTGACTCCCTCGCAGGCCCTGCACCTGGAGTCACATATTCACAATCTCACCTTGGGGAATCCCATTCAGACCCTGGATCTACGGTCACGTATCCAGTCTCCAAGATGATTTGCCTCCCAAATGGTGCATTTGAGGTCACATGACCACAATCTTCAAAGTAAACGCGTCCCCTAACCCTGCATCTAAGTCACACGGCAAATAGTTTCCAGAGTGACCTCAACCCAGACCCTGAAACGAGGGTCACATGTACACAGTCTTGGAGGGTGACCCCCTCCGTGAACTTGTACTAGGTTTCATACGTCCATCATCGCCACAGTGACTACCACCAGATCCTGTACCTGTGGTCATAGATCCACAGTCTACAGGGTGAAACCCTTTTCCTACCCTGAACTTTGGGTCACACGACCACAGTCTCCAGGGTGACCCCACCCAAACCTGCACCTGGGGTCACATGTCCACACTTTCCATGGGGACATACCTGAGACCCTGTACCTACTGTCATATATCCACAATCTCCTAGGTTACCAAACTTCCCATACCATACACCTGTGATCACATGTCCACAGTCTCGAAGGTGGCCCCCTGTATAACCTGTACTTGGTGTCACAAGTCCACAGCCTCCAGGTGACCCCACCCTCAAGATCCTGTATCTGGGGTCACAAGTCCACTTTTTCCATGGTGAGTCTACCTCCCAGACCCTGCATTTGGGGTCACATGTCCAGAGTCTTCAGGGTGACCCCACCTCCCAGAAACCATACCTCGGGTGAAATGTCCACCATTTTCAGGATGGCACCAACTCCCAGAACCTGTACCTGGGGTCACACTTCCATACTCTCAGGGTATCCCCACCTCCCAGACATATAACCTTGCATCCCATGACCCTGGCCACAAAGGTTCCCCCCTCCAAGACCCTGTAATAGGGGTCACATGTCCACAGTCTCCTGTTTGTCAAAACTTTGTAGACCTCACCTGGAGTCACACAAACACAGGTTCCATGGTGACTCCCTTGCAGACTCTGCACCTGGAATCACATATTCACAGGCTCCAGGGTGACCCCCTCGGAAATCCTGTACCTGAGATCACATATCTACAGTCTCCAGGGTGAATGCCATCCCCACACACTGTCTGAGCGGAATCATCCAGTCTCCCATGAGACCCCAATGTCAAGAACTCATCCCTTGTGCTAGAAGTCTACATTCTCCAGGGTGACATTATTTCCCACACCCTGCACCTTGGGTAGCATATTCACAGTCTCCAAGGTGACCTTACCTCCCAGACCCTTTACCTGGGGTCACATGTGCAAATTATACAGGATTCCCGCCACTCCAACACCCTGCACCTGGGTCAAAAGCCCACAGTCTCAAGGGTGACCTCCTATCTGACCATGTTCCTGAGGTACATGGCCAGAATCTCCAGGATGATCTTGAAAGGTATTGCTGAACCACGCAAAGACACTGGAATTCTTGGCCTCCAGAGGAGATGAATTCAATTCAGGTCCAGAGACGAGGCTTGATTGCTTAGAGCTTTTGTGTAATAAAGTTGTATTAAAGTATAAAGGAGATAGAGAAATCTTCTGACATAGGCATCAGAAGAGGGCAGAAAGAGTAGCCCCTTGCACGTGTTAGCAATGGAATTATATGGCTCAAATGGTAAAGCATCTGTCTGCAATGCTGGAGACCCAGGTTAGATCCCTGGGTCAGGAAGATCTCCTGGAGAAGGAAATGGCCACCCACTCCAGTACATTTGCCTGGAAAACCCCATGGACAGAGGAGCCTGGTAGGCTACAGTCCATGGGGCCACAAAGAGTTGGACATGACTGAGCAACTTTACTTTACTTTTAATTAGTTATTCATATCAGTTCAGTTCCGTTCAGTCGCTCAGTCATGTCTGACTCTTTGGGACCCCATGAATCACAGCACGCCAAGCCTCCCTGTCAGTCACCAACTCCCGGAGATTTCTCGAACTCAGGTACATCGAGTCGGTGATGCCATGCAGCCATCTCATCCTCTGTCATCCCCTTTTCCTCCTGTCCCCAATCCCTTACAGCATCAGGGTATTTTCCAATGAGTCAGCTCTTCGCACCAGGTGGCCAAATTATGGGAGTTTCAGCTTCAGAATCAGTCGTTCCAATGAACACCCTGGACTGATCTCCTTTAGGATGTACTAGTTGGATGCCCTTGCAGTTCAAGGAACTCTCAAGAGTCCTCTCCAACACCACAGTTCAAAAGCATAAACTCTTCGGTGCTCAACTTTCTTCACAGTCCAATTCTCACATCTGTACATGACCACTGGAAAAACCATAGCCTTGAACAGAGGGACCTTTGTTGGCAAAGTAGTGTCTCTGCTTTTTATTATGCTATCTAGGTTGGTCATAACTTTCCTTCCAAGGAGTAATTTTCTTTTAATTTCATGGCTGCAATCACCATCTGCAGTGATTTTGGAGCCCCAAAAGATAAAATCTTACACTGCTTCCACTGTTTCCCCATCGATTTCCCATGGAGTGATGGGACCTGTTGCCATGATCTTAGTTTTCTGAATGTTGAGCTGTAAGCCAACTTTTTCACTCTCCTCTTTCACTTTCATCAAGAGGCTTCTTAGTTCTTCTTCACTTTCTGCCATAAGGGTGGTGTCATCTGCATGTCTGAGATTATTGATATTTCTCTTGGCAATCTTAATTCCAGCTTGTGCTTCTTCCAGCCCAGCATGTCTCATGATGTACTCGGCATATAAGTTAAATAAGCAGGGTGACAACGTACAGTCTTGACGTACTCCTTTTCCTATTTGGAACCAGTCTGTTGTTCCATGTCCAGTTCTAACTGTTGCTTCCTGACCTGCATACAGGTTTCTCAAGAGGCAGGTCAGGTGGTCTGGTAGTCCCATCTCTTTCAGAATTTTCCACAGTTAATTGTGATCCACACAGTCAAAGGCTTTGGTGTAGTCAATATATCAGAAATAGATTTTTTTTTCTGGGACTCTCTTGCTTTTTCAATGATCCAGCAGATGTTGGCAGTTTGATCTCTGGTTCCTCTGCCTTTTCTAAAGCCAGCTTGAACATCTGGAAGTTCACAGTTCACGTATTGCTGAAGCCTGTCTTGGAGAATTTTGAGCATTACTTTACTAGCGTGTGAGATGAGCATAATTGTGTGGTATTTCGAGCATTCTTTGGGATTACCTTTCTTTCTATTTGGAATGAAAACTGACCATTTCCAGTCCTGTGGCCACTGCTGAGATTTCCAAATTTGCAGGCATTATGAGTGCAGCACTTTCACAGCATCATCTTTCAGTATTTGAAATACTTCAACTGGAATTCCATCAACTCCACTAGCTTTGTTCTTACGATGCTTTCTAATTGCCACTTGACTTCACACTCCAGGATGTCTCGCTCTAGGTGAGTGATCACACCGTTGTGATTATCTGGGTCATGAAGATATTTTCTACAGTACTTCTGTGTATTCTTGCCACATCTTCTTAATAGCTTATGCTTCTGCTAGGTCCATAGCATTTCTATCTTTTATCAAACCCAGTTTTGCATGAAGTGTTCCCTTGGTATCTCTAATTTTCTTGAAGAGATCTCTAGTCTATCCCATTCAGTTCTTTTCCTGATTCACACGTGATGCACACAAGGTGCACATGAGGTGCACACGTGATGCCCACGTGATGAACACGTGATGCACACATGATGCTCATGTGATGAACATGTGGTGCACAAGTGAGGCACACGTGATGAACACGTGATTCACACGTGATACACATGTGATGAACACGTGATGCACACATAACACACACGTGATGAATACGTGATGAACAAGTGATTCACAGGTGACGCACACGTGGCGCACACGTGACAAACACGTGTTGCACAAGTGATGCACATGTGATGGACATATGATTCACACGTGAAGAACACGTGACTCACATGTGATGAACACGTGCCTCACACATGATGAACACGTGATGCACACGTGATGAAAACATGATGCACACGTCACACAGACGTTGTGAACAAGTGAACAACACGTGAGGCACATGTGATGAACACGTCATGAAACACGTGATGCACACGTGATGCACACGTGATTCACGCGTGATACACATGTGACTCACACGTGATGAACACGTGATGCACACATAACCCATATGTGATGAATACGTGATGCACACATGACACACACGTGACGCACATGTGACGAACACGTGATTCACACGTGACGCAATCTTGATGCACACGTGATGCACACGTGATGAACACGTGACGAACACATGTCGCACACATGATGAACTTGTGACGCACACGTAACGCACATGTGATGGACACGTGATGCACCAGTGACACACACGTGATGGACACGTGATGCACACATGACGCACCCGTGATGCACACGTGATTCCCACGTGCACACACGTGATGCACACGTGACACACAAGTGACGCACATGTGATGAACACGTGATTCACCCGTCATGGACACGTGACACACACCTGATGAACACGTGACTCACACGTGATGGACATGTCACGCACACGTGATGCACACGTGACACACACGTGACACACACATGATGGACACGTGATTCACACTTGATGCACACGTGATTCACACGTGATTCACTCATTTCAACTCGAGATGAGGCCCGATTCCCCTTCATTGGCTCCAGAGCCATCCCACTTTCCCCATCAAACACGACAAGGCGCTTGACTTCCTTTAGGCAACTCCAGGGAATCCCCGAGAACACTGTCATAAGTCTAGAGGAACACCAAGCGTAACACAGCAACTCGAGGAAAGCGCCATGTACCCCAAATCGTCTCGAGATTAGAGTTGATTTCCTGGCTTCAACTCAAGAGGTATGCCAACTTTCCACAAGCACCTCTAGAGGAGGCTTCTCTCAGCAATAGGTATGTAAGTTGGACCCTGAGTTTGCTGCCTGAAGTGGAATGGGCCCCGAGATGCCCTGACTCAAAAGAAGGCCCGATTTCTCTGCAGTGGCTTTAATGCAGGCTCGTCTTTCATCTCACCAGATGAAAGGATGTCTGAATCCCCTGTGGAGACCCTAGAGAAAGCCCTAGTTCCCCATCTCATCTCGACAGGAGGCCTCACATGACTTTGATACCTAGAGAGGCACCAAGAGTTCATTGCTTCAAGAGGTGACGATGCCTGACTCCTCTTGAAAAGTGATAGGAATCCCAATATCCATGTCACAAGTGGAAAGGGATTTTGGGTCTCCCGCCTCATCTCCAAAAGCGTCCCTATTGCCTGCCAAGCCTCGAAGAGATTCCCGAGGTGTCCCTCTTAACTAGACAGGAGTGCTGACATAGCTGAACACATCCGAGTTTTGAAGGGCCATCCCCACCGTAACTCGAGAATATACCCCAGGATCCCACCGCAACTCGAGAAAAACCATGATACTTCTCCCTTGCCACGAGATGAGCCCCAGTTCCTCTGCATTGCGTGCAGAGCAATTCTGTGTTCCCCATCAAACATGTAAGGAGCCTTGACTTGCTTGATGGGACACCAGAGAGTACCCAAGAACACTGTAACAAGTCTAGAGTGACCGTGAGGTTAGTGCAGAAACGGGAAATAGATCCGTCTACCCCAAATCAACTCGAGATGCTGCCCCATTCCCCTGCATTGGCTCCAGAGTCATTCTGCGTTCCCCATCAAACACAAGTGGCATGACTTCATTAAGCAACTCCAGAGATTCCCCGAGAACACTGTCCCAAGTGTAGAGGAACACCAGGTGCAACACAGCAACTCGAGGAAAGCCCCATGTACCCCAAATCGTCTTGAGATTTAGAGCTGATTTCCCTGCTTCGACTCAAGAGGTATGCCAACTTTCTGCAAGCACCTCAAGAGGAGGCTTCTCTCAGCAATATGTATGTGAGTTGGACCCTGAGTTTGCTTCCTGAAGTGGAATGAACACCAAGATGACCTGACTCAAAAGAAGGCCAGATTTCCCTGCAGTGGCTTTAATGTAGGCTCGTCTTTCATCTCACAAGATGAAGGGATGTCTGAATCCCCTGTGGAGGACCTAGAGGAAACCCTATGTCCCCGCCTCATCTTGACAGGAGGCCTCACATCCCTTTGACACCTCGAGAGGTACGCGGAGTTCAATGCTTAGAAGGTGACGATGCCTGACTCCTCTTGAAATGTGATAGGGATCCCAATATCACTGTGGCAACTGGAATTGGACCCAGGGTCTCCCGCCTCACTTCAAGAAGCGTCCCTATTGCCCTGCCAAGCCTCAAAGAGATTCCTGAGGTGTCTCTCATAACTAGACAGGAGTCCTGATGTCGCTTAACAAACAGGAGTTTTGAAAGTCTATCCCCACCTTAACTCGAGAATATGCCCCACGTTCCCACCGCAACTTGAGATAAACCATGAGACTTCCCCCTGGCCGCAAGATGAGGCCTGATTGCTCTGCATTGCAGAGCAATTCCGTGTTTCCCATCAAACACGTAAGGAATCTTGACTTGCTTGATGGCATTCCAGAGAGTCCCCAAGAACACTGTCACAAGTCTAGAGGGACCCTTGTGTCACCGCAGCAATGCGAAATAGCTCCATACTGCAAATCAACTCGAGCCGAGGCCCAATTCCCCTGCATTTGCTCCAGAGCCATCCCGTGTTCCCCATCAAACAGGAGTAGTGGCTTTACTTCCTTTAGGCAACTCCAGAGATTCCCCGAGAACACCGTCCCAAGTCTGGAGGAACACCAGTTGCAACACAGCACCTCGAAGAAAGCCCCATGTACCCCAAATCGTCTCGAGATTAGAGCTGATTCCCTGGCTTTGACTCAAGTGGTATGCCAACTTTCCACAAGCACCTCTAGAGGAGGCTTCTCTCAGCAATAGGTATGTGAGTTGGACCCTGAATTTGCTGCGTCAAATGGAATGGACACCGAGATGCCCTGACTCAAAAGAAGGCCTGATTTCCCTGCAGTGGCTTGAATGGAGGCTTGTCTTTCATCTCACCAGACAATGGGATGTCTGAATCCCTTGTGGAGACCCTAGAGAAAGCCCTAGTTCCCCTCCTCCTCTCGACAGGAGGCCTCACATGCCTTTGACACCTAGAGAGGCACCAAGAGTTCATTGCTTCAAGAGGTGACGATGCCTGACTCCTCTTGAAAAGTGATAGGAATCCCAGTATCCCTGTGGCAACTGGAAAGGGACCCTGGGTCTCCCGCCTCACCTCTAGCAGCGTCCCTATTGATGTGTCAACCCTCGAAGAGATTCCTGAGGTGTCCCTCATAACTAGACAGGAGTCCTGACGTCGCTGAACAAACACGACTTTTGAAGGGCCATCCCCGCTGTAACTCGAGAATATACTCCAGGTTCCCAGCGCAACTCGCGAAAAAGCATGAGACATCCCCTCGCCACAATATGAGGCCAGATTCCTCTGCATTGCATGCAAAGCAATTCCGTTTTCCCCATGAAATGTGTAGGAGCCTTGACTTGCTTGATGGAACTCCAGAGAGTCCCCAAGAACACACTCACAAGCCTAGAGGGACCCTGAGGTCACCGCAGCAACGCGAAATAATTCCGTGTACACCAAATCAGCTGGAGATGAGGCCCGATTCTGCCACATTAGCTCCAGAGAAATTCCGCTTTCCCCATCAAGCAAGACAAGTTGCTTCACTTTCTTTAGGCAACTCCAGAGATTCCCCGAAAACACCGTCCCATGTCTAGAGGAACACCAGGTTCAGCACAGCAACTTGAGGAAAGCTCTATGTACCCCAAATCATCTCGAGATGAGAGCAGATTCCCAAGATTCAGCTTAAGAGGTATGCCAACTTTCCACAAGCACCCCAAGAGGAGGCTTCTCTCATCAATAGATATGGGGGAGGGACCCTGAGTTTGCTGCCTCAAGTGGAATGGAGTCCAAATGCCCTGACAAGAAAGAAGGCCGGATTTCCCTGCAGTGGCTTGAATGCAGGTTCGTCTTTCATTGCACAAGATGAAGGGATGTCTGAATCCAATACGGAGACCCTAGAGAAAGCCTTAAGTCCTGGCCTCATCACGCCAGGAGGTCTCACATCCCTTTGACATGGAGGTAGGCGGAATTCAATGTTTCAAAAGGTGATGACGCCTGACTCCTCTTGAAAATTGATAGGAATCCCAGTCTCACTGTGGCAACTGGAAAGGAACCCTGGGTCTCCCGCCTCACATTGAGAAGCGTCCCTATTGCCCTGCCAAGCCTCGAAGAGATTCCTGAGGTGTCCCTCGTAACTAGACAGGAGTCCTGACGTCGCTGAACAAACATGAGTTTTGAAGGGCCATCCCCGCCGTACCTGGAGAATATACCCCAGGTTCGCGCCGCAACTCGAGAGAAATCATGAGACTGCCTTCTCGCCGCGAGATGAGGCTTGATTCCCCTGCATTGCATGCAGAGCAATTCCGTGTTCCCCATCAAATACGTAAGGAGCCATTACTTGCTTGATGGAATTCCAGAGAGTCCCCAAGAACACTGTCTCAAGTCCAGAGGGACCCTGATGTCACTGCAGCAATGGGAAATAGCTTCGTGTATCCCAAATCAACTCGAGATGAGTCCCTATTCCACTGCATTGGCTTCAGAGCCATCCCGTGTTCCGCATCAAACACGACAAGTGGGTTGGCTTCCTTTAGGCAACTGCAGAGATTCCCCGAGAACACTGTCCCAAGTCTAGAAGAACACCAAGTTCAGCACAGCAACTCGAGGAAAGCTCCATGTACCCCAAATCATCTTGAAATGAGAGCTGATTCCCTGGCTTCCACTCAAGAGGTATGCCACCATTCCACAAGCACAACCAGAGGAGGTGTCTCTCAGCAGTAAGTATGTGGGAGGGACCCTGAGTTTGCTACCTCAAGTGGAATTGACCCTGAGACGCCCTGACTCGAAAGAAGGTCCGATTTCCCTACAGTGGCTTGAATGCAGGCTCATCTTTCATCTCACAGGATGAAGGGATGTGTGAATCCCCTATGGAGAGCATAGAGAAAGTCCTAGGTCCCCGCCTCTTATCGACAGGAGGCCTCACATCCCGTTGACACCTCGAGAGGCATGCAGAATTCAATGATTCAAAAGGTGATGATGCCTGACTCCTCTTGAAAATTGGTAGGAATCCCAATATCCTTATGGCAACTGGAAAGGGACCCTAGGTCTCCCTCCTCACCTCGAGAAGTGTGCTGATTGCCCTGCCAAGCCTCAAGGAGATTCCTGTGTCCCTCATAACTAGACAGGAGTCCTCAAATTGTCCAAGAACACTAGAGCAAACAAGCCCATTCATAACTGGTAAAGACTGAAATAGACACCTGGCCACGGAGGGTATACTGATAGTAAACTCTCCTACAGAAACATACTCAAGATACTGGTGGGATGCATGCACAGCCCCCTTTGGAAGACAGTCTGACAGTTGTTTCAGTAACCACATGGGACAAGCACTGAATTCCATACATGACAAGTGGTGGAAGCCAGGTATCTTACCATTGGAATGGTAAATTATGGATAAACAAAAGGAAAGGTTACAAGATTCATGGAGACATCATCACAAATTACCTTCAACTGAATATATAAGATGGAATACATGTATATATTTCCAAATATTGTCAGCTGAGCATATTTAGCTCCTACATGTATGTTTTAAATATCACTCTATAATGAAAAAGAACAGGAAATGTCCCTGGTGGCTCAGTGGTAAAGGATCTGCCTACCAATGCAGGGAACACTGGTTCAACCCCTGGTCCTAGAGGATTCCACATGCCCAGGGGCAACTAAGCCCCCGTACAACTATTGAAGTACTTGCATGCTCCAGAGCCCAAGTTCTGCAACCAGAGAAAGCGCTGCAATGAGAAGCCATGGCAAGTCAACTAGAGGGTAGCCTCTGCTCACTACAACTAGGCATCTAGCTACAAAGACCCAGCATTGTCAAAAATAATTCAGTGTTTAAAAAAAAGGACAGAAATTCTTTGAATAAACGATTGAGACTAGGGGCGAGACAGTAAATATATAAGCTAGGATAATCTTAAAGTATGAGGAAGTAAAGAAAGTAAAGACAACTATCAAGCTGTCCAAGCTGATAAAAATGAATGATTACACAGTTTTATCTGTATACACTAGCAAATAATAATCTGAAAAGGAATTTAAAAAACAATTTCCTTTTGATAGTGTCAACATTAATAAAATATTTTGCCATGGGTGTAATGAGGATGACAAGACTGGCACATTGGAAATTATACACGATTGCTGAAAAATATCCTGAATACATGCACAGATATTCCATAGCGATGGAAAGACTTAAGATGGCAATACCATGGAATGCATCTTCAATCTGAAATGAAGATTCAATATGAATTACAAAAGACTGAAAGGTCATTGCTGAACCACAAAAGGCGCCAGGATTTTTGGCCTCCAGAGGAGAAGAATTCAATCCAGGGCCAGTTGACAAAGCTTGATCGCTCAGAGCTTTTGTGTCATAAAGTTTTATTAAAGTATAAAAGAGATAGAGAAAGCTGCTGACATAGACATCAGACGGGGGCAGGAAGAGTACCCCCTGCTAGTCTTTAGGCAGATGTTATACAGCCACTAGCAGTCTGCTAATGAAAGAAAGGCAATGTCTCAGAGAATGACACCAGGCCCCTCACCCACAACATGCATTGAGATAATATTGGCAGCAGGTGAGTCATCCCGGGCCATAGAATGATTGACATGAATTTTGAAGAAAGGCAGATTTCCAAGCCAATATATCATTTCATTAACATAGATTAGGAGAACAGGTATGAGTAAAACATATTGGTTTGTCAAGTCGGTTCTGAGCCTTTAGGGGGAACCGACCTGAAGACAGAGTCTAGCAGAAATACGTAGTATATTAACATAGCTTAAGACAAACCTTTCCTTAAGACAAAATGCATTGCTTAGCTGAAGGTTTGAGAAAAGTTAAGTTCAGGTGGAGCCAGGAGTCGTCATAGCAACACAAAATTTTAAGAGAAACCTCTTAAATTTGTATTGAGAAGGGGAAAAAATGTAGCACTCGTTTCGTTCCTCCAGCTGCTTGAGAGATGAAAAAACGTCTGACACTTGCAGCCTATTCCCTCTGTCTGGAGACCCCTGGCCTTCCTGCCTATTACCCTCTCCAGGCCTTTAGGAAGCAATATACAAGCTGACCCTAACATACACGTGGAATAACAAGGGACTCCAAAGAATCCAAACAATCACATGAGTCTGCAGTTCAAAGGTCCTATGGTATGCTGTGCTAAGTCGCTTCAATCACGTCTGACTGTCAGAGCCCACCAGGCTCCTCTGTCCATGGGAATTTTCCAGGCAAGAATACTGGAGTGGGTTGGGTGCCCTCCTCCAGGGGATCTTCCCAACCCAGGGATAGGATTCCTGCATTGGCAGGTAGGTTCTTTACCACTAGCACCACCTGGGGAAAAAGTGCCTAAAGGAGATCATGGAAACCCATTTAGGAAAAGGGACTCAGAGGAAAGACAGTGAGGGAAGGAAACTCTTAATCACACTCAGAGAAGCCCAGCAGGTAGTTCTGCAGGTGGAAGAGGAGGAGGAAGCATGCTGGAGCTGTGTAGAAGATGAAAGAGGGAACTAAAGCAGGGGCCCCCAACCTCTAGGATCTAATGCCTGATGATCTGAGGTGGAGCTGGTGAAATAATAATAGAAATAAGAGTTTGATCACTCAGCCATGTCCAGCCCTTGGTAGCCCACCAGGCTCCTCAGTCCATTGAATTCTTCAGGCAAGAATACTGGAGTGGGCTGTCATTTCCTTCTCCAGGGGATTTCCCTGACCCAGGGATTAAACCCGGGTCTCCCTCATTGCAGGCAGACTCTTTACCAACTGAGCCTCCAGGGAACAGAAACAGAAATAGAGTGCACAATAAATGGACTGCACTTGAAACATCCCAAAACCTTGCCCCACCCCTGTCTGTCAAAAAATTGTCTTCCAAAAAAACTCCCAAGGTCAAGGAAGGAACTTCAAGTGTACTCAGCTGTCCTAGATTGCTGGTTTAGGGAGATGCTGAAGTGGGGATGTCCCAAGAGGTAGACCCTCCCTTGTGTGGAGTCTGCAATAGACCTCTGATAGCCTTGGTGATGATCAGAGAGATTTGTTTCATTTTTTAAAAATATCCTTGTGGGTACCAACTGGGACCATCACTGTTCTAATATACCTCATAGTGTTGCTGACACTACAGATACAATTGTGTGACATTGAACTTATTCAATAAAAATGATGAAGCATCTGCCCTGTGCCCAGCACTTTCCAAGGGCTGGGAAGTACAATGAAAATACTCCATAAGATGCACAGCTGGTAGGCACATTCTTTCAAAAAGCCTTTTTCATTTCCACCAATAGTTTATTCTCAATGTCAACCCTTGCCACTTAATGACCATGCTGGGTAGGAAGCTCATTAAAAACCCAGGAGCCAGTGTTCCTGGAAGGATATCCCATTCTCCCTTGGACAGTCCTCCACCCTCTCCGACTCTCAGTTTCCTCATCTGCAAAATCATGGACAACTGACTATAATTCATCACCGGAACCCAAGCCTATTGAGGGGGAGGGGAAATATTACTCCAAGGCCTGGATGATAGACCAGATTGAAAGAAAAATATGCCATTTCTGGTTTTCAGTCAAACAGACAAATACAATGAAGAAAGGAGTCCCTGGCCCTGTGGGATTTGCCTAGGGTCTAGTCTGGGAAATTCTTACACGTCAGGAGATGGCTCTGAGCTGGATTTCCACAAACAAGAACATCCATGCAAAGGACAAGCCTGCAGAGCTCTGTGCCCATTGGTCACAAGAGACTGCCTCCCGATGGCCAGCAGCATTTACAAGTGACCTCCTAAGACCTTCACCAAACTCCTGGGGCACCTCTGGCTTTTCTGTTTCCCTCACTTTTCTGACCCTTTTCTTTAAAAAACGCACATTTCTTCATAGAATGCCACAGTGGAAGGAAAATAGGCCTTCAAGTTTGAGGCCTCAATTTGCAGAAAACTTGGAGCTGCTTGTTTTTTTTTTTTTTTTTTTTTTAATTAAAGCACCACATAAATTAAAAATTTTACACGTTCTAATTATTCAGTTCCAAAACACCAAACTTATTGCACAGGGTCCCCATGGAAAGGCCCCCTCTCAGCAGGACAGCCACAGATTCCCCCATGAAAGGGCAGCAAGGTGCCCTCCTCCCTTCTCTCCTGCCTGGGTGGCCACCAGGTTTTTAAATACATGCACCCTACTAAGTTTCTAGGATGCAATTCCTGGACCCTTCCCTTTCCTGTCCCAGCAGGTGGTCAAGGGCCTGCTGGCCTGCAAAGTGCTGGAAGCAGGGCTGGGTCAGCCGGCCAGACTAAGGGTTGTGGAGTCCCAGCTGGTGAAATTACCAGGCAGGATAAATCCCTTGGACTTCCAGCAGGCACTACGCTGCATGGGAAAATAGATAGATATAACCGGCCTGGAGCCTCAGGGTGGGACCTAAAGTTCGATTTTGTTTTCTCCAATGTTAAATGATACAAGCAAGGGCCTTTGAGACTGTTGTTTTCTTTTCTAAGCCCAAAGACTCCTTCAGTTACTACTGTAGGTATCCTAGAAACTATGTGACATCCATGAAAATCTGATATGTCCTGGTAAAATGCTGTCAGTTATAATTCTAGTTATCATATTAAAGTGTTTCAAGTCACAGCAGTGACTATTTTGTCACTTTTTTTGTCAATTTTTATTTTGTCAATTTTGTCCATTTTTATTTTGTCAATTTTTATCTAATCAGGTTTTAAACATGCCTTCCATGGTTTCACACTGATGCCTTTGCAAAAATACTGCTACCTCAAGATACATGGAAAAGACTTTCCTGAGCTTACCCATAAACAATGCTTTTTGTTTGTTATCTGGTAAGCTGGTACCAGACTGGAATTTAGTCTACTCTCTAGGTTAAGAGAACACAGCTTTCTTAGAATGCAGCTTTCAATCACAGATGATGAATTTATTTACCTTTCAGTGATTTATATTTGTTTTTATCATCTGTTTTTTTTTTTTTTTTTTTTTTTTTTTTTACTTCCGTAAAATAAATAAGCATTATTTAAGTACGGTACATGTAGGATGGACCAAGATTTCCCCACTCCTGCAAATTCCCTTAAGCCCTCAGATTCTTCTCTTGGGACCAAGGTCTCACTTTCCTCCAGAGGGACAATCCAAGCTTTTTATCAGCTAGCTGATCTGCCCCTGATATCAGAGTCAATTTGAGCATGAGTTGGTCTATAATTTAGGCATGAAACTGTGATTACATAAAAGAAAGTTGACTTTTTGATGGAGGATGTCCATGATATTCCTTGAACTTCAGAGAAAATTGGTTAAAATGAAACTTTTTTCCCTTGGAAACTGCAAAGGCAGTTCTTTTAGCATATGCGATTGAAAACATCCAGGTTGTTAGCTCAGTTTTCATTCCAGTCTCAAAGAAAGGCAATGACAAAGAATGTTCAAACTGTCACACAACTGGACTCATCTCACATGCTAATAAAGTAACACTCAAAATTCTCCAAGCCAGGCTTCAGCAATATGTCAACCGTGAAATTCCAAATGTTCAAGATGGATTTAGAAAAGGCAGAGGAACCAGAGATCAAATTGCCAAAATCCACTGGATAATTGAAAAAGCAAGAGAGTTCCAGGAAAACACTTATTTCTGCTTTGTTGACTATGCCAAAGCCTTTGACTGTGTGTATCACAATAAACTGGGGAAAATTCTGAAAGAGATAGGAATACCAGATCACCTGACCTGCCTCTTGAAAGACCTATATGCAGGTCAGGAAGAAACAGAACTGGACCTGGACCAACAGACTGGTTCTAAATAGGAAAAGGAATATGTCAAGGCTGTATATTGGTACCCTGCTTATTTAACTTATATCTGCTTATATATAGGGCATCGTGAGAAATGCTGCACTGGATGAAGCACAAACTGGAATCAAGATTGCTGGGAGAAATATCAATAACCTCAGATATGCAGATGACACCACCCTGATGGCAGAAAGTGAAGAACTAAAGAGCCTCTTGATGAAAGAGAAAGAGGAGAGTGAAATAGGTAGCTTAATGCTCAGCGTTCAGACAACTAAGATCATTGCATCCAGTCTCATCACTTCTTGGCAAATAGATGGGAAAACAGTGGAAACAGTGGCAGATTTTATTTTTCGGGGCTCGGAAATCATTGCAGATGGTGACTGCAGCCATGAAATTAAAAGATGCTTACGACTTGGAAGGAAAGTGATAACCAAACTAGACAGCATATTAAAAAGCTGAGACATTGCTTTGCCAACAAAGATCCGTCTAGTCAAGGCTAAGGTTTTTCCATGTCATGTATGGATGTGAAAGATGGACTATAAAGAAAGTTGACAGCCAAAGATTTGATGCTTTTGCACTGTGGTGCTGAAGAAGATGCTTGAAGTTTGCTTAGACTATAAGAGGACCCAACCACTCCATCCTAAAGGAAATCAGGTCTGAATATACATTGGAAAGACTAATATTGAACCTGAAACTCCAATACTTTGGCCACTAGATGTGAAGAGCTGACTCATTTGGAAGTTGCTTTGATTTGCCTGTGAGTGTGGGCGCCCTACCTGGGCACAGGGCCTCAGGGGCCATTGCCACTGAATCATGACCTCCACGCAAGCACATTCCAGCTGTGTGACACTCAGCATGCAGGAGACTGGGAAAGCTATCTTCCTTGGAGGAAGGAAAGTCATACACAGAGTGTGTTTTCAGGCCTCTATTTGCAGCAAGTGTTTTGCTTCTCAGATGTCAGACCTGCAGGCCTGCCCCAAGGACCTCAATTCCAGAGTCAGGGCCATGTGTCTCCCTGCACATTCCGAGCCTTGCAAACACATTCCTGGGTCAGAGAGGTGCTTCCCATGAGGAAGAAGGCTGCGGGAGTGTGTCTGAGGGGGCCAGGTGGCATGCTGGGGTCACCTGGTTGAGGGCACCTTGCACATCCATTGGGCCCCAGGAGAGCAGTTATGGACTCGCCCCTTGCTTGAGATATCCCAAAGCAAGGAGCAATGCTAGCTGTATCAGAAGGAGGAAAACAGCAATGGGATGGATTTTCAAGCAGTTGCTAGGTCACACTGTGTTAGGGTTTCCCAGGAGACATGTGAGAATTTTGGCCCCTAGGCCCGGTATCTAGGGGTGTGCACAGGGTGTTTTCCCCACAGGATCCAAAATGTTCCAGACAGACCTAGGCTCAATAGCTGTTGCTAGGCTGCACCGCTTTAGGCACACCGAGAGAAGCAGACACACTGTGGCCCCGAGGTCCGGTATGCAGGTTCACATATGGGGTGTGTCCCCGTAGGAGCCAAGAATTTTCCTGACAGCCCTAGGCTCCCTAGAGCACTCAGGTCTGCTCAGAGGACCGAAGTTCCAGAGGCAGGGTCGTGTATCTCCCCTTCCCTTTGTGATCCTTGCAAAGACATTCCAAGCTGATAGTGGTACTACCCATGAAGAAGCAAGCAGTGGGAGTATATTTGACATGACTGGGTGCCTTGATGGGCTCAGCTCCTCAAGGGGGCCTTTCCTCTCAAAGTAGGCCCCATGTCCGCTTGAGGACGGGGTTGGGCCCTCTTCCCTCCACACTGCCAAAGGGTGGAACAAAGCTAGGTGTCAGAGGTAAGAAAGGAGCAATTGGATGGATTTTCAAGCTCTCACTAGGCTGTACTGCTTCAAGGCCCACTCGAGCAAAACAGGCGCCCTGTGGCCCCTAGGTCGGGTATGCAGGTTCACACACAGGGTGTGTTCCCGTCAAAGCCAAGAATTTTCTGACAGACCTAGGCTCACTAGAATTGTCCTACAGAGCAAAGGGGATGGAAGAGATGTGTGGAGGTGGGTCTGCCTTCCCCTGTGAGTGTGGGGCTACTCCCTATGGCCCCAAGTTGAGGGATAACTGCAACTAAGAAAGGAACTCCAAGAAGGAACTCCAAGAAGCGCTTTTCCAGGAGGCTGGGACAGGGAGTCCGCAGGATGCAGGGAAAGGGAGCCTTCTTCAGGGAAGAAGAGGCAGCCACTCGGGGTGTGTTTGCAAGCCTCTTTGGAAGGCACAGTTTCGCTGATACAATTGAATTCCAGTTCTGCTCAGAGGACTGAAATTTCAGAGGCAGGGCCATGTATCTCCCCTTCCCTTTTCAATCCTTGCAAAGACATTCCTAGCTGATAGTGATACTGCCCATGAGGAAGTAAGCAGCTGGAGTGTGTTTGACATGACTGGGTGCCTTCCTGGGCTCAGCTCCTCAAGGGGACTTTCTACTCAAAGTAGGCCCATTGCCTACTTGGGGAGAGGGTATGGAAGGTTTGCTTCCAAATGGCAAAAAGGTGGAGCAAATCTAGCTTTGTCAGAGGTACGTAAAGTGCAATTTAATGGATTTTCAAGCTGTTGCCAGGCAACACCGCTTCAGGGTCCCCTCTCCAGAAGAAAACAGGCGCCCTGTGGCCCCTAGGTCTGGTATGCAGATTCACACACAGGATGTGTCCCCACAGGAGCCAAGAGTTTTCCTACCAGGCCTAGGCTTACTAGAGCTCTACTATAGAGCAAAGGGGATGGAACAGAAGTGTGGATGTGACTTTGCCTTTACCTTTGACTGTGAGGCCCCTCCATAAGGTCCCAGGCGAAATTGCCCTCGCCCTTGCCCTAACCCTAACCCCAACACGACACCCTAACCCTAACCAACACCGTAACCCTATCCCAGAACCTAACACCAACCCGACCCCCTAACCCTAACCTGACACACTAACCCTAACGCATCATCCCAACCCTAACCTGACACCTTCACCCCTCAGCCCTCACCCTCACCCACACCCCTAACTTCTAACCCCTAAGCCACAATGTAACCCACACCCTAATCCACACCCTTAACCTAACCCACACCCTCCCCCCCACCCTACTCACACCCTCAACCCTAGACTTAACCTGCATCATCTTCAATTTCAGCACTTCTCTTGCATCACAAAAGACAAGGGAGTCATATTTCAAACGTGAATCCAAGACCCATTAACCACATAACAGGAATATAAACACTGTGAACACATCATTTAAATCACTTGCACCACCAAATACCTCTCCACCACATATCATATCAATAACAGTGGAACTCATGTATGCCATACATATTGTAACATAGCAATCTAATACCCAACAGTAATCTGGGTAATTATATACACAAGATATATTTAAACCAAAAATATTTAAACAAATTCCAGTTTTTACGATGGTTTTAATCCTCGCAAAAGTAGGATTAACAGCATGTTTTTCCACTAGGATCCAAAGCATTGAGCAAAATTGCCGAGGTCCAGCCCCAGCAGGACCAGGAATACCCAAGGGATGAGTGGCGTCAGCGAGGAAGAAGACAGACAGAAGACACACAGATGTTGCATAGAAGAGGTAGCTTTTTTTTTAATTTTTAGGATAGCTCAGTTTTTTTTTTTTTAATTTTATTTTATTAGTTGGAGGCCAATTACTTCACAACATTTCAGTGGGTTTTGTCATACATTGACACGAATCAGCCATAGAGTTACACGTATTCCCCATCCCGATCCCCCCTCCCACCTCCCTCTCCACCCGACTCCTCTGGGTCCTCCCAGTGCACCAGGCCCGAGCACTCGTCTCATGCATCTCACCTGGGCTAGTGATCTCTTTCACCATAGATAAAATACATGCTGTTCTTTTGAAACATCCCACCCTCACCTTCTCCCACAGAGTCCAAAAGTCTGTTCTGTACTTCTGTGTCTCTTTTTCTGTTTTGCATATAGGGTTATCATTACCATCTTTCTAAATTCCATATATATGTGTTAGTATGCTGTAATGTTCTTTATTTTTCTGGCTTACTTCACTCTGAATAATGGGCTCCAGTTTCATCCATCTCATTAGAACTGATTCAAATGAATTCTTTTTAATGGCTGAGTAATATTCCATGGTGTATATGTACCACAGCTTCCTTATCCATTCATCTGCTGATGGGCATCTAGGCTGCTTCCATGTCCTGGCTATTATAAACAGTGCTGCGACGAACAATGGGGTGCACGTGTCTCTTTCAGATCTGGTTTCCGTGGTGTGTATGCCCAGAAGTGGTATTGCTGGGTCAAATGGCAGTTCTATTTCCAGTTTTTTTAAGAAATCTCCACACTGTTTTCCATAGTGGCTGTACTAGTTTGCATTCCCACCAACAGTGTAAGAGGGTTCCCTTTTCTCCACACCCACTCCAGCATTTATTGCTTGTAGACTTTTGGATAGCAGCCATCCTGACTGGCGTGTAATGGTACCTCATTGTGGTTTTGATTTGCATTTCTCTAATAATGAGTGATGTTGAGCATCTTTTCATGTGTTTGTTAGCCATCTGTATGTCTTCTTTGGAGAAATGTCTGTTTAGTTCTTTGGCCCATTTTTTGATTGGGTCATTTATTTTTCTGGAATTGAGCTTCAGGAGTTTCTTGTATATTTTTGAGATTAATCCTTTGTTTCTTCAGTTGCTATTATTTTCTCCCAATCTGAGGGCTGTCTTTTCACCTTACTTATAGTTTCCTTTGTAGTGCAGAAGCTTTTAAGTTTCATTAGGTCCCATTTGTTTATTTTTGCTTTTATTTCCAATATTCTGGGAGGTGGGTCATAGAGGACCCTGCTGTGATTCATGTCGGAGAGTGTTTTGCCTAAGTTCTCCTCTAGGAGTTTTATAGCTTCTGGTCTTACATTTAGATCTTTAATCCATTTTGAGTTTATTTTTGTGTGTGGTGTTAGAAAGTGTTCTAGTTTCATTCTTTTACAGGTGGTTGACCAGTTTTCCCAGCACCACTTGTTAAAGCAGTTGTCTTTTTTCCATTGTATATCCTTGCCTCCTTTGTCAAAGATAAGGTGTTCATAGGTTCGTGGATTTATCTCTAGGCTTTCTATTCTGTTCCATTGATCTATATTTCTGTCTTTGTGCCAGTACCATACTGTCTTGATGACTGTGGCTTTGTAGTAGAGACTGAAGTCAGACAGGTTGATTCCTCCAGTTCCATTCTTCTTTCTCAAGATTACTTTGGCTATTCGTGGTTTTCTGTATTTCCATACAAATTGTGAAATTATTTGTTCTAGTTCTGTGAAAAATACCGTTGGTAGTTTGATAGGGATTGCATTGAATCTATAGATTGCTTTGGGTAGAATAGCCATTTTGACAATATTGATTCTTCCAATCCATGAACACGGTATGTTTCTCCATCTGTTTGTGTCCTCTTTGATTTCTTTCATCAGTGTTTTATGGTTTTCTATGGACAGGTCTTTTGTTTCATAAGGCAGATATACTCCTAAGTATTTTATTCTTTTTGTTGCAATGGAGAATGGTATTGTTTCCTTAATTTCTCTTTCTGTTTTTTCATTGTTAGTATATAGGAATGCAAGGGATTTCTGTGTGTTAATTTTATATCCTGCAACTTTACTATATTCATTGGTTAGCTCTAGTAATTTTCTGGAAGAGTATTTAGGGTTTTCTATGTAGAGGATCATGTCAACTGCAAACAACGAGAGTTTCACTTCTTCTTTTCCTATCTGGATTCCTTTTACTTCTTTTTCTGCTCTGATTGCTGTGGCCAAAACTTCCAAGACTGTGTTGAATAATAGTGGTGAGAGTGGGCACCCTTGTCTTGTTCCTGATTTCAGGGGAAATGCTTTCAATTTTTCACCATTGAGGGTGATGCTTGCTGTGGGTTTGTCATATATAGCTTTTATTATGTTGAGGTATGTTCCCTCTATTCCTGCTTTCTGGAGTTTTAATCATAAATGAGTGTTGAATTTTGTCAAAGGCTTTCTCTGCATCTATTGAGATAATCATATGGTTTTTATCTTTCAATTTGTTAATGTGGTGTATTACATTGATTGATTTGCAGATATTGAAGAATCCTTGCATTCCTTGCATTCCTTTGCAGATATTGAAGAATCCACCATGACCAAGCCCACTTGGTCATGGTGTATGATTTTCTTAAGATGTTGTTGGATTCTATTTGCTAGAAATTTGCTAAGGATTTTTGCATCTATGTTCATCAGTGATATTGGCCTGTAGTTTTCTTTTTTTGTGGCATCTTTGTGTGGTTTTGGAATTAGGGTGATGGTGGCCTCATAGAATGAGTTTGGAAGTTTACCTTCTTCTGCAATTTTCTGGAAGAGTTTGAGTAAGATAGGTGTTAGCTCTTCTCTAAATTTTTGGTAGAATTCAACTGTGAAGCCTTCTGGTACTGGGCTTTTGTTTTCTGGAAGATTTTTGATTACAGTTTCGATTTCCTTGCTTGTGATGGGTCTCTTAAGATCTTCTATTTCTTCCTGGTTCAGTTTTGGAAAGTTATACTTTTGTAAAATTTGTCCATTTCATCCAAGTTGTCAATTTTATTGGCATAGAGCTGCTGGTAGTAGTCTCTTATGATCCTTTGTATTTCAGTGTTGTCTGTTGTGATCTCACCCTTTTCATTTCTTATTTTGTTAATTTGGTTCTTCTCTCTTTGTTTCTTAATGAGTCTTGCTAATGGTTTGTCAATTTTGTTTATTTTTTCAAAAAAACAGCTTTTAGCTTTGTTGATTTTTGCTATGGTCTCTTTAGTTTCTTTTGCATTTATTTCTGCCCTAATTTTTAAGATTTCTTTTCTTCTGCTAACCCTGGGGTTTTTCATTTCTTCCTTCTCTAATTGCTTTAGGTGTAGAGTTAGGTTATTTATTTGGCTTTTTTCTTGTTTCTTGATGTAAGCCTGTAATGCTATGAACCTTCCCCTTAGCACTGCTTTTACAGTGTCCCATAGGTTTTGGGTTGTTGTGTTTTCATTTTCATTCATTTCTATACATATTTTGATTTCTTTTTTGATTTCTTCTATGATTTTTTGGTTATTCAGAAGCGTGTTATTTAGCCTCCATATGTTTGAATTTTTAACAATTTTTTTCCTGTAATTGAGATCTAATCTTACTGCACTGTGGTCAGAAAAGATGACTGGGATGATTTCAATTTTTCTGAATTTTCCAAGACCAGATTTATGGCCCAGGATGTGATCTATTCTGGAGAATGTTTCGTGTGGACTTGAGAAAAAGGTGAAATTGATTGTTTGGGGGTGAAATGTCCTATAGATATCAATTAGGTCTAGCTGGTCCATTGTATCATTTAAGGTTTGTGTTTCCTTTTTGATTTTCTGTTTAGTTGATCTATCCATAGTTGTGAGTGGGGTATTAAAGTCTCCCACTATTATTGTGTTACTATTCATTTCCTCTTTCATACTCATTAGCGTTTGCCGTACATATTGCGGTGCTCCTATGTTGGGTGCATATATATTTATAATTGTTATATCTTCTTCTTGGATTGATCCTTTGATCATTATGTAGTGTCCTTCTTTGTCTCTTTTCACATCCTTTATTTGAAAGTCTATTTTATCTGATATGAGTATTGTGACTCCTGCTTTCTTTTGGTCTCCATTTGCGTGAAATATTTTTTTCCAGCCCTTCACTTTTAGTCTGTATGTGTCTCTGGTTTTGAGGTGGGTCTCTTGTAGACAGCATATATAAGGGTCTTGTTTTTGTATCCATTCAGCCAATCTTTGTCTTTTGGTTGGGGCATTCAACCCATTTACATTTAAGGTAATTATTGATAGGTGTGGTCCCATTGCCATTTACTTTGTTGTTTTGGGTTCATGTTTATACAACATTTCCGCATTTCCTGTCTAGAGAAGTCCTTTAGCATTTGTTGAAGAGCTGGTTTGGTGGTGCTGAATTCTCTCAGCTTTTGCTTGTCTGTAAAGCTTTTGATTTCTCCTTCATATCTGAATGAGATCCTTGCTGGGTACAGTAATCTAGGTTGTAGATTATTTTCTTTCATTACTTTCATTATGTCCTGCCATTCCCTTCTGGCCTGGAAGGTTTCTATTGGTAGATCAGCTGTTATCCTTATGGGAATTCCTTTGTGTGTTATTTGTTGTTTCTCCCTTGCTGCTTTTAGTATTTGTTCTTTGTGTTTGATCTTTGTTAATTTGATTAATATGTGTCTTGGAGTGTTTCGCCTTGGGTTTATCCTGTTTGGCACTCTCTGGGTTTCTTGGACTTGGGTGGCTATTTCCTTCCCCATTTTAGGGAAGTTTTCAGCTATTATCTCCTCGAGTATTTTCTCATGGCCTTTCTTTTTGTCTTCTTCTTCTGGGACTCCTATGATTCGAATGTTGGGGCGTTTCACATTGTCCCAGAGGTCCCTGAGGTTGTCCTCATTTCTTTTGATCATTTTTTCTTTTTTCCTCTCTGCTTCATTTATTTCCACTATTCTATTGTCTACCTCACTTATCCTATCTTCTGTCTCCGTTATTCTACTTTTGGTTCGCTCCAAAGTGTTTTTGATCTCATTCATTGCATTATTCATTTTTAATTAACTCTCTTTTATTTCTTCTAGGTCTTTGTTAAGCATTTCCTGCATCTTTTTAATCTTTGTCTCCAGGCTATTTATCTGTAACTCCATTTTGTTTTCAAGATTTGGATCATTTTTATTATCATTATTCTAAATTGTTTTTCAGATAGATTCCCTATCTCCTCCTCTTTTGTTTGACTTGGTGGGCACTTGTCATATTCCTTTACCTGTTGGGTATTGCACTGTTCTTGCACTAGTGCACATGGCAAGTATTAGGTTCGGATTCTAAGTGAGAAACTAATGGTTACATTCACAGCTGGCCACTGAGGTACTTAATGGGAGAGGCGAACCCAGCTCTCCCAAGCAGTAGCCAAATTGAAATCAGCTATTGTCATTGTAGCCAAGTTCCTTGAATTTGTAGTGTTATTTGCTGTGTTCTTCAAGAAGATGCCTTCGCCCTGCCAGTAAGACATATTTCCATAACACATAGCCATGCACTCAATCGATGTGCATCCTCCAGTAAAGCCCAGCCCCGATGTCTTAGAGGAGCCTCTCTGCCCATTGTCATAAGCCAGTCTAATTCTGTCTGAGACCATGAAAACTCAATGTCTTTATTACGCTTGTGCTTCAGACGGGAGGTCTGAGAAGGCACTTCTGAAGGTTTATTCCTACCAGTCATTGTCATTTTTATCGAGTCTTTAGTTTTTTTTTTTTGTTGTTGTTGTTGTTTTATTTATTAGTTCTACCAGTTTCTTGCTACCAACCCGTCTCCCTCCTCCCTCGTGCACACACGATCAGTCATGGAATCCCGTGGACTTCAGCCCGCCAGACTCCTCTGTCCATGGATTTTTCCAGGCAAGAATACTGGAGTGGGTTGCCATTTCCTTCTCCATGTATGGAGTCTTTAAAGATTCCGTCACTGAGGTTTTGCTTCTCCACTTGTACATGCCCTTTCTCCCTAAGTGCAGTAGAAGTCATCCCCACATGCAAACATGTCTGTCTTCCGACCTCTGCAGAATGTTTTGCTTGAGCTCACCACAGCGTCAGGATATTCTAGAAAGCCTTCTGATTGCAGTCTCCTCAGGAGGTTACAAGTGTTTCAAACCTCAGGATTTTACAAAGCACTTTTTACAATCTCAGCTGAAAGGGAAGTCAACACTCAGTGAAAGTCACAGGCTTCCATGGCCTGGACTTGATTATGGGTTGTGCTTTCATAATCATCGTGTTTCATATACCAACTAAGATGTCACTGAGAATTTTTTTTTTCTCATCTTTCTATCTTTCATGTTTATTTAGATATATTATGGGTTTTCCTATATACCTTCCGTTAGGGATGAGGGTCTTAAGTCAGTAGAACTTACAGCAAGTGACTTCCAGTTAGCTGTGTTAGGACAGGAAAAAGAATGACCAGCTGCTGGATTCTTAAGATTATGTACGAAAACATTATTCTTTTTCCTGTGTGCAGTCATCCAATACTAACTTTGTGAAGTAGGCATTCAGAAAAATCACAAAACCGCCTAACTACTAGGCGGTATCCCATGCAAGTACTGACCACGTCCGGCCCTACTCAATTTCCCAGATCAGAGGAGATAGAGCATGTTCAGTGTGCTATGGCCTTAGACCGAGGCGGCTGTCAGGTGCCCCAAGAGCTCCGCGTTGCGCCTCCCTTGCGTTCTGACCTGCCCTTCGGGCCTGGGGCCACAGCTCTCGAGCTGGCGCGCGCTGCACTTGAGCCGCACGACCCGCGACTGGACTCCGACCAACCAGGGCCGGCAGCTCGGGGGCCAGCGGAGGGCGCCACGGCCCCGCACACCGCCAGCCCCGGCCAGCACCCGTCTGGCCCGGCCGGGGCCTGGCGTGCCTGCGGGACCTGGTGTGGGGGGAGGTGGGGTGGGTAGAGCAGCGAGGATGTCTCGGTGCCCCCTCACTCCCTGCCCCCCACCATCCCGTTCGCTGCTCAGGGTGACGTGGCTCCGGACGAGCGGGGCTTCGGCCCGGGGCTGCGGTCCCCGGAGCCTCCTGCGGGCTTAGAGGCAGCCCAGCCGGGGCCCCAGGCGCACATCCTGCCCGCTGCGCAAACCCCCTGGAGCGCCTCAGCCCCGCCTTTTCGCCCTACCGAGACCCGCCCTGCCCCCACTCTGCCGGCCCAGCACAAGTCTTTCCTGAGAGAGCAGGCAAGCGAAAGCCAGGCACACGGACAGGCCCTCGCACGCACCCACGCCAGGTGAGACAGAGGCAGAAAGAGACGAGGGCTCAGAGAGAGACTCGAAGACAGCTTGTGGGCAGGGGGGGACTCGGGCAGGATGCCGGGCAGCTGCAGAGGCCACCCGGCCCTGAGAAGCGAATGCGATGGGGGCAGGGGGAAGCCGCTGAGTAGGGGCGGGCCTGGAGAGGCCCAGGGTGCGAGGGCACCTGAGATCTCCTCGCTCCGCACACCGCCCCCGTTCTCCCAACCCCCTGCACGCACGCCACGCCCGGGCGCTCTGACACTAGCTTCTCCGGAGTGTGGTCACCTGAATTACTATCCTTGTGCTCAAATGAGTGATGACAGTGTATTGAACAGCTAGGTCATTTCCAAATAAATTAAGCTTAGTGTTTCACAGGACACCCGGACATGAATGCAGAGACCAGCACGGATGCATGGACACCAACCTTGGTAACTGGACAACCAATGGGAAATTACTGTCTGACTCAGGAGAGAGAAAGAACCCCGAACAGATGGAATGAAATGAACAGAAACACAAACTTTGCAACTCACACCCTAACTCAATTACAAAAAAAAAAAAAGAAAGAAAACAACACTATAACCATTTTAGAAAAACAATAGACTTCTCCATGACCTTTGGTCGGGTGAGGAGTTCTAGCACACGACAAAATAAGCCACCTTTTCCAAATCTTGAATATGTTAGTTCACACATTGACTTTTACATTGAAATGTGTAACAAATAAACTTAAAATCAATGACTCACTACAGAAGCATGGAAGTATTTTAAACATAAAATATGTTCTATAGTATTCAGGAAGCATTTGGCACATGTCTCACTGTATGAGACCCAAAACTGGAAGTTAGTTGAAGAGTCAGGATAGTCTAAAAATGAATCCCTAACTAAAAGGAATACACAGGATTATTGTAGATAAAAAAGGTTAAAGAAGAGAAACTAGAAATCAGTCAATAAATGTTTTAGGGGTTAGGTTAGAGTGACTAGCGTCTGTGTGACTTTTTAAATTTTTCATGTTTGCATCTTCCAAATTTTCCAGGCTGAGAATAATACTTTCATATCAGTTTCAAAATCAGTCTCACACTAAGACAGTAAGACTGGAATAAGAAATAAGAAATGCTTGGGGGGTAAAAAAAAAGCTTGAACTAAAGGTGGTACTGATGAAATTATTTGCAGGGCAGCCAAGGAGTCACAGATGTAGAGAACAGACTTATGGACATGGGCAGGGGGGAGGAAGGAGAGGGTCAGATGAATGCAGAGTAACATGAAAATATATTACCATATGTAAAAACAGATGCCAATGAAATTTGCTGTATGACTCAGGGGACTCAAACAGTGGCTCTGCAACAAGCTAGGGGTGGAGTGGGGAGAGAAATGGAAGAGAAGTTCAGGAGGGAGGAGACATATGTATACCTGTGGCTCATTCATGCTGACGTTTGGCAACAAAATTCTGTAAAGCAACTATCCTTCAATTGAAAGAAAAAGTCATGTTTGGACTTACCAAACAAGGTCTTGTGTACTTCTAGCATGGCCTTCTGTTTCGTGCTGCAACACTTAACTCATTCTTCCATATCATTAAAGAGACTAGTCAAGTTTTTGCCAAAAATATCTTGAGCTCCTGCATTATGCTGATCCACTGCCTTCTCGCGATCCAGTTTAGAATGGAGAACAAAGAAACCTTTTGTCGTTTCTTCAAGTATTGAGGCCACACTATGTGACTTTTAAAAATAAATGTGGATAAGACGGATATGACTAAAGCAATCTAATGACAATATCTGTGCTTCAGGAAAGACTTCTGCAGAGAACTAGTAAATTTTATATATAGTATCAGAAGAATTTTTTAAATGCATGCCAACGTTTATTTCTCCTCCGCTAGCCATCTGGACAAGGAAAACTGAGTTTACCAATCAATGTCCATAGTTATGCTCCCTCACCGATTTTTACCCAATATGTGTTACTCAGGCAGGAGACCCTGGTTCAGTTCCTGGGTCAGGAAGATCCGCTGGAGAAGGGATAGGCTACACACTCCAGTAGTAGTGGGCTTTACTTGTGGCTTAGTTGGTAAAGAATCATTCCTCTTTCACAAGAGTAGCTCAACTCCTCTCAAAGCAAATACAGGATGGTAATAACTATGCAGGACAAAGCTGATTCTGTATATTTATAGTACTCACTCATGAGCTTGACAGAGGTACTAGATCTGTTACCACATTTCTTTTTCTAAGTAATATCCGCATGTGCAGGTGATAGTGGCTCAGATCGTGCCTGACTCTTTGCGGCCCCATGGACTATAGAGTCCGTGGAATTCTCTAGGCCACAATACTGGAGTGGGTAGCCTATCCCTTCTCCAGGGGATCTTCCCGACCCAGGACTGAAAGCGGGGTCTCCTGTGTTGCAGGCAGATTCTTTACCAACTGAGCTAGTAGGGCTTCCCTGGTCGCTCAGTTGCTAAAGAATATCTGCATAACTGTCTATGCACTTGGCATTAGCAATCTGTCTGTGAGAAGGGCCGGTCATAAGCAGCTTCTGTGAGAAAACAGAAGCATGTCTTTCTGACTTGCTTTTCCGTGGAGCTTTCACTGTTCTTGCGCTAGTGCACATGGCAAGTATTAGGTTCGTTTTCTAAGTGAGAAACTAATGGCTACATTCACAGCTGGCCACTGAGGTACTTAATGGGAGAGGTGAACCCAGCGCTGCCAAGGAGTAGCCAACATGAAATCAGCTATTGTCATTGTAGCCAAGTTCCTTGAATTTGTAGTGTTATTTGCTGTGTTCTTCAAGAAGATGCATTCACCCTGTCAGTAAGACATATTTCCATAACACATAGCCATGCACTCAATCGATGTGCATCCTCCAGCAAAGCCCAGCCCCGATGTCTTAGAGGAGCCTCTCTGCCCATTGTCATAAGCCAGTCTAATTTTGTGTGAGACCGTGAAAACTCAGTGTCTTTTTTACGCTTGTGCTTCTGACGGGAGGTCTGAGAAGGCACTTCTGAAGGTTTATTCCTGCCAGTCGTTGTCATATTTATCGAGTCTTTATTTTATATTTTTTCATTTTTTTTACTTCTACCAGTTTCTTGCTACCAACCCGTCTCCCTCCACCCTCGTGCACACACGATCAGTCATGGAATCCCGTGGACTTCAGCCCGCCAGACTCCTCTGTCCATGGATTTTTCCCGGCAAGAATACTGGAGTGGGTTGCCATTTCCTTCTCCATGTATGGAGTCTTTAAAGATTCCGTCACTGAGGTGTTGCTTCTCAACTTGTATATGCCCTTTCTCCCTAAGTGCAGTAGAAGTCATCCCCACATGCAAACATGTCTGTCTTCCGACCTCTGCAGAATGTATTGCTTGAGTTCACCACAGCGTCAGGATATTCTAGAAAGCCTTCTGATTGCAGTCTCTTCAGGAGGTTACAAGTGTTAAACCTCAGGATTTTACAAAGCACTTTTTACAACCTCAGCTGAAAGGGAAGTCAACACTCAGTGAAAGTCACAGGCTTCCATGGCCTGGACTTGATTATGGGTTGTGCTTTCATAATCATCGTGTTTCATATATCAACTAAGATGTCACTGAGAATTTTTTTTTTCTCATCGTTCCATCTTTCATGTTTATTTAGATAGATTATGGGTTTTCCTTTATATCCTCCATTAGGGATGAGGTTCTTAAGTCAGTAGAACTTACTGCACCTGACTTCCAGTTAGCTGTGTTAGGACAAGAAAAAGAATGACCAGCTGCTGGATTCTTAAGGTTATGTGTGAAAACATTATTCGTTTTCCTGTGTGCAGTCATCCGATTCTAACTTTCTGAAGTAGGCATTCAGAAAAATCACAAAACCGCCTAACTACAAGGCAGTCTCCCATGCAAGTACTGACCACGCCCGGCCCTACTCAATTTCCCAGATCAGAGGAGATAGGGTACGTTCAGGGTGCTATGGCCTTAGACCGAGGCGGCTGTCAGGAGCCCCAAGAGCTCCACGTTACGCCTCCCTTTCGTTCTGACCTGCCCTTCGGGCCTGGGGCCACAGCTCTCGAGCTGGCGCGCGCTGCACTTGAGCCGCACGTCCCGCGACTGGACTCCGACCAACCAGGGCCGGCAGCTCAGGGGCCAGCGGAGGGCGCCACGGCCCCGCACACCGCCAGCCCCGGCCAGCACCCGTCTGGCCCGGCCGGGTCCTGGCATACTTGCGGGACCTGGGGTGGGGGGAGGGGGGGTGGGTAGAGCAGCGAGGACGATTCGGTGCCCCCTCACTCCCTGCCCCCCACCATCCCGTTCGCTGCTCAGGGTGACGTGGCTCCGGACGAGCGGGGCTTCGGCCCGGGGCTGCGGTCCCCGGAGCCTCCTGCGGGCTTAGAGGCAGCCCAGCCGGGGCCCCAGGCGCACATCCTGCCCGCTGCACAAACCCCCTGGAGCGCCTCAGCCCCGCCTTTTCGCCCTACCGAGACCCGCCCTGCCCCCACTCTGCCGGCCCAGCACAAGTCTTTCCTGAGAGAGCAGGCAAGCGAAAGCCAGGCACACGTACAGGCCCTCGCACGCACCCACGCCAGGTGAGACAGAGGCAGAAAGAGACGAGGGCTCAGAGAGAGACTCGAAGACAGCTTGTGGGCAGGGGGGGACTCGGGCAGGATGCCGGGCAGCTGCAGAGGCCACCCGGCCCTGAGCAGCGAATGCGATGGGGGCAGGGGGAAGCCGCTGAGTAGGGGTGGGCCTGGAGAGGCCCAGGGTGCGAGGGCACCTGAGATCTCCTTGCTCCGCGCCCTGACCCCGTCCTCCCAACCCCCTGCACGCACACCAGGACGGGGCGCTCTGACACTAGCTTCTCCGGAGTTTGCTCACCTGAATTTCTATCCTTGTGCTCAACTGAGTGATGACAGTGTATTGAACAGCTAGGACATTTCCAAATAAATTAAGCTTAGTGTTTCACAGGACACCCGGACATGAATGCAGAGACCAGCACGGATGCATGGACACCAGCCTTGGTAACTGGACAACCAATGGGATATTACTGTCTGACTCAGGAGAGAGAAAGAACCCCGAACAGATGGAATGAAATGAACAGAAACACAAACTTTGCAACTGACACCCTAATTCAATTACAAAAAAAAAAAAAAAAAAACAAAAACAAAAACAAAAAACCAACAACACTATAACCATTTTAGAAAAACAATAGACTTCTCCATGACCTTTGGTCGGGTGAGGAGTTCTAGCACACGACAAAAAAAGCCACCTTTTCCAAATCTTGAATATGTTAGTTCACACATTGACTTTTACATTGAAATGTGTAACAAATAAACTTAAAATCATTGACTCACTACATAAGCCTGGAAGTATTTTAAACATAAAATATGTTCTATAGTATTCAGGAAGCATTTGGCATATGTCTCACTGTATGAGACCTAAAACTGGAAGTTAGTTGAAGAGTCAGGATAGTCTAAAAATGAATCCCTAACTAAAAGGAATACACAGGATTATTGTAGATAAAAAAGGTTAAAGAAGAGAAACTAGAAATCAGTCAATAAATGTTTTAGGGGTTAGCTCAGAGTGGCTAGCCTCTGCGTGACTTTTTAAATTTTCCATGTTGCATCTTCCAAATTTTCCATGCTGAGAATAATACTTTCATATCAGTTTCGAAATCAGTCTCACACTAAAGACAGTAAGACTGGAATAAGAAATAAGTAATGCTTGGGGGGAAAATAATGCTTGAACTAAAGGTGGTACTGATGAAATTATTTGCAGGGCAGCAAAGGAGTCACAGATGTAGAGAACAGACTTATGGACATGGGCAGGGGGGAGGAAGGAGAGGGTCAGATGTAGGCAGAGTAACATGAAAATATATTACCTTACGTAAAAACAGATGCCAATGAAATTTGCTGAATGACTCAGGGGCTCTGCAACAAGCTAGGGGTGGAATGGGGAGGGAAATGGGAGAGAGGTTCAGGAGGGAGGAGACATATATATACCTGTGGCTCATTCATGCTGATGTTTGGCAACAAAATTCTGTAAAGCAACTATCCTTCAATTGAAAGAAAAAGTCATGTTTGGACTTACCAAACAAGGTCTTGTGTACTTCTAGCATGGCCTTCTGTTTCGTGCTGCAACCCTTAACTCATTCTTCCATATCATTAAACAGACTAGTCAAGTTTTTGCCAAAAATATCTTGAGCTCCTGCATTATGCTGATCCACTGCCTTCTCACGATCCAGTTTAGAATGGAGACCAAAGAAACCTTTTGTCGTGTCTTCAAGTATTTGAGGCCAGAGTATGTGACTTTTAAAAATAAATGTGGATAAGATGGATATGACCAAAGCAATCTAATGACAATATCTGTGCTTCATTCAAGACTTCTGCAGAGAACTAGTAAATTTTATATATAGTATGAGAAGAATTTTTTAAATGCATGCCAACGTTTATTTCTCCTCCGCTAGCCATCTGGACAAGGAAAAGTGAGTTTACCAATCAATGTCCATAGTTATGCTCCCTCACCGATTTTTACCCAATATGTGTTACTCAGGCAGGAGACCCTGGTTCAGTTCCTGGGTCAGGAAGATCCACTGGACAAGGGATAGGCTACACACTCCAGTAGTAGTGGGCTTTCCTTGTGGCTTAGTTGGTAAAGAATCATTCCTCTTTCACAAGACTAGCTCAACTCCTTTCAAAGAAAATACAGGATGGTAATAACTATGCAGGACAAAGCTGATTCTGTATATTTATAGTACTCACTCATGAGCTTGACAGAGGTACTAGATCTGTTACCACATTTCTTGTTCTAAGTAATCTCCGCATTTGCAGGTGAAAGTGGCTCAGTTCGTGCCTGACTCTTTGCGGCCCCTTGGACTATAGAGTCCGTGGAATTCCCTAGGCCAGAATACAGGAGTGGGTAGCATATCCCTTCTCCAGGGTATCTTCCCGACCCAGGACTGAAAGCGGGGTCTCCTGCATTGCAGGCAGATTCTTTACCAACTGAGCTAGTAGGGCTTCCCTGGTCGCTGAGTTGCTAAAGAATATCTGCATAACTGTCCATCCACTTGGCATTAGCAATCTGTCTGTGAGCAGGGCCGGTCATAAGCAGCTTCTGTGAGAAAACAGAAGCATGTCTGTCTGACTTGCTTCTCCGCGGAGCTTTCACTGTTCTTGCACTAGTGCACATGGCAAGTATTAGGTTCGTTTTCTAAGTGAGAAACTAATGGCTACATTCACAGCTGGCCACTGAGGTACTTAATGGGAGAGGTGAACCCAGCGCTGCCAAGGAGTAGCCAACATGAAATCAGCTATTGTCATTGTAGCCAAGTTCCTTGAATTTGTAGTGTTATTTGCTGTGTGCTTCAAGAAGATGCCTTCACCCTGCCAGTAAGACATATTTCCATAACACATAGCCATGCACTCAATCGATGTGCATCCTCCAGTAAAGCCCAGCCCCGATGTCTTAGAGGAGCCTATCTGCCCATTGTCATAAGCCAGTCTAATTTTGTGTGAGACCGTGAAAACTCAGTGTCTTTTTTACGCTTGTGCTTCTGACGGGAGGTCTGAGAAGGCACTTCTGAAGGTTTATTCCTACCAGTCATTGTCATATTTATCGAGTCTTTATTTTATATTTTTTCTTATTTTTTACTTCTACCAGTTTCTTGCTACCAACCCGTCTCCCTCCACCCTCGTGCACACACGATCAGTCATGGAATCCCGTGGACTTCAGCCCGCCAGACTCCTCTGGCCATGGATTTTTCCAGGCAAGAATACTGGAGTGGGTTGCCATTTTCTTTTCCATGTATGGAGTCTTTAAAGATTCCGTCACTGAGGTGTTTCTTCTCCACTTGTACATGCCCTTTCTCCCTAAGTGCAGTAGAAGTCATCCCCACTTCCCAACATGTCTGTCTTCCGACCTCTGCAGAATATATTGCTTGAGCTCACCACAGCGTCAGGATATTCTAGAAAGCCTTCTGATTGCAGTCTCTTCAGGAGGTTACAAGTGCTTCAAACCTCAGGATTTTACAAAGCACTTTTTACAATCTCAGCTGAAAGGGAAGCCAACACTCAGTGAAAGTCACAGGCTTCCATGGCCTGGACTTGATTATGGGTTGTGCTTTCATAATCATCGTGTTTCATATACCAACTAAGATGTCACTGAGAATTTTTTTTTTCTCATCTTTCTATCTTTCATGTTTATTTAGATATATTATGGGTTTTCCTATATACCTTCCGTTAGGGATGAGGGTCTTAAGTCAGTAGAACTTATTGCAACTGACTTCCAGTTAGCTGTGTTAGGACAGGAAAAAGAATGACCAGCTGCTGGATTCTTAAGTTTATGTACAAAAACATTATTCGTTTTCCTGTGTGCAGTCATCCGATTCTAACTTTCTGAAATAGGCATTCAAAAAAATCACAAAACCGCCTAACTACTAGGCAGTCTCCCATGCAAGTACTGACCAGGCTCGGCCCTACTCAATTTCCCAGATCAGAGGAGATAGGGCACGTTCAGGGTCCTATGGCCTTAGACCTAGGCGGCTGTCAGGCGCCCGAAGAGCTCCGCCTTGCGCCTCCCTTTCGTTCTGACCTGCCCTTCGGGCCTGGGGCCACAGCTCTCGAGCTGGAGCACGCTGCACTTGAGCCGTACGACCTGGACTGGACTCCGACCAACCAGGGCCGGCAGCTCGGGGGACAGCGGAGTGCGCCACGGCCCCGCATACCGCCAGCACCGGCCAGCACCCGTCTGGCCCAGCTGGCGCCTGGCGTGCCTGCGGGACCAGTGGTGGGGGGGGTAGTTAGAGCAGCGAGGACGTCGCGGTGCCCCCTCACCCCCTGCCCCCCACCATCCCGTTCGCCGCTGCTCAGGGTGACGTGGCTCCGAAAGAGCGGGGCTTCGGCCCTGGCCCGCGGTACCCGGAGCCTCCTGCGGGTTTAGAGGCAGCCCAGCCGGGGCCCCAGGCGCACATCCTGCCCGCTGCCCCAACCTCCTGGAGCGCCTCAGCCCCGCCTTTTCGCCCGACCGAGACCCGCCCTGCCCCCACTCTGCCGGCCCAGCACAAGTCTTTCCTGAGAGAGCAGATGAGCGAAAGCCAGGCACACGGACAGGCACTCGCACGCACCCACGCCAGGTGAGACAGAGGCAGAAAGAGACGAGGGTTAAGAGAGAGACTCGAAGACAGCTTGTGGGCAGCGGGGGACTCGGGCAGCATGCCGGGCAGCTGCAGAGGCCACCCGGCCCTGAGCAGCGAATGCGATGGGGGCAGGGGGAAGCCGCTGAGTAGGGGCGGGCCTGGAGAGGCCCAGGGTGCGAGGGCACCTGAGATCTCCTCGCTCCGCGCCCCGCCCCCCTCCTCCAAACCCCCTGCACGCACGCCACGCCTGGGCGCTCTGACACTAGATTCTCCGGAGTTTGCTCACCTGAATTTCTATCCTTGTGCTCAACTGAGTGATGACAGTGTATTGAACAGCTAGGTCATTTCCAAATAAATTAAGCTTAGTGTTTCACAGGACACCCGGACATGAATGCAGAGACCAGCACGGATGCATGGACACCAACCTTGGTAACTGGACAACCAATGGGAAATTACTGTCTCACTCAGGAGAGAGAAAGAACCCCGAACAGATGGAATGAAATGAACAGAAACACAAAATTTGCAACTCACACCCTAATTCAATTACGAAAAAAAAAACAACAACACTATAACCATTTTAGAAAAACAATAGACTTCTCCATGACCTTTGGTCGGGTGAGGAGTTCTAGCACAGGACAAAATAAGCCACCTTTTCCAAATCGTGAATATGTTAGTTCACACATTGACTTTTACATTGAAATGTGTAACAAATAAACTTAAAATCATTGACTCACTACATAAGCATGGAAGTATTTTAAACATAAAATATGTTCTATAGTATTCAGGAAGCATTCGGCACATGTCTCACTGTATGAGACCCAAAACTGGAAGTTAGTTGAAGAGTCAGGATAGTCTAAAAATGAATCCCTAACTAAAAGGAATACACAGGATTATTGTAGATAAAAAAGGTTAAAGAAGAGAAACTAGAAATCAGTCAATAAATGTTTTAGGGGTTAGCTTAGAGTGACTAGCCTCTGCGTGACTTTTTAAATTTTACATGTTTGCATCTTCCAAATTTTCGATGGTGAGATTAATACTTTCATATCAGTTTCAAAATCAGTCTCACACTAAAGACAGTAAGACTGGAATAAGAAATAAGAAATGCTTGGGGGAAAAAAAATGCTTGAACTAAAGGTGGTACTGATGAAATTATTTGCAGGGCAGCCAAGGAGTCACAGATGTAGAGAACAGACTTATGGACATGGACAGGGGGGAGGAAGGAGAGGGTGAGATGAATGCAGAGTAACATGAAAAGATATTACCATACGTAAAAACAGATGCCAATGAAATTTGCTGTATGACTCAGGGGACTCAAACAGGGGCTCTGCAACAAGCTAGGGGTGGAATGGGGAGGGAAATGGGAGAGAGGTTCAAGAGGGAGGAAACATATGTATACCTGTGGCTCATTCATGCTGATGTTTGGCAACAAAATTCTGTAAAGCAACTACCCTTCAATTGAAAGAAAAAGTCATGTTTGGACTTACCAAACAAGGTCTTGTGTACTTCTAGCATGGCCTTCTGTTTCGTGCTGCCACCCTTAACTCATTCTTCAATATCATTAAACAGACTAGTCAAGTTTTTGCCAAAAATATCTTGAGCTCCTGTATTATGCTGATGCACTGCCTTCTCACGATCCAGTTTAGAATGGAGACCAAAGAAACCTTTTGTCGTGTCTTCAAGTATTTGAGGCCACACTATGTGACTGTTAAAAATAAATGTGGATAAGACGGATATGACCAAAGCAATCTAACGACAATATCTGTGCTTCATTAAAGACTTCTGCAGAGAACTAGTAAATTTTATATATAGTATCAGAAGAATTTTTTAAAAGTATGCCTACGTTTATTTCTCCTCCGCTAGCCATCTGGACAAGGAAAAGTGAGTTTACCAATCAATGTCCATAGTTATGCTCCCTCACCGATTTTTACCCAATATGTGTTACTCAGGCAGGAGACCCTGGTTCAGTTCCTGGGTAAGGAAGAACCGCTGGAGAAGGGATAGGCTACCCACTCCAGTATTAGTGGGCTTTCCTTGTGGCTCAGTTGGTAAAGAATCATTCCTCTTTCACAAGAGTAGCTCAACTCCTCTCAAAGCAAATACAGGATGGTAATAACTATGCAGGACAAAGCTGATTCTGTTTATTTATAGTACTCACTCATGAGCTTGACAGAGGTGCTAGATCTGTTACCACATTTCTTTTTCTAAGTAATATCCGCATGTGCAGGTGAAAGTGGCTCAGTTCGTGCCTGACTCTTTGCGGCCCCTTGGACTATAGAGTCCGTGGAATTCTCTAGCCCAGAATACTGGAGTGGGTAGCCTATCCTTTCTCCAGCGGATCTTCCCGACCCAGGACTCAAAGCGGGGTCTCCTGTGTTGCAGGCAGATTCTTTACCAACTGAGCTAGTAGGGCTTCCCTGGTCGCTCAGATGCTAAAGAATATCTGCATAACTGTCTATCGATTTGGCATTAGCAATCTGTCTGTGAACAGGGCCGGTCATAAGCAGCTTCTGTGAGAAAACAGAAGCATGTCTGTCTGACTTGCTTCTCCGCGGAGCTTTCAGTGTTCTTACACTAGTGCATATGGCAAGTATTAGGTTCGGTTTCTAAGTGAAAAACTAATGGCTACATTCACAGCTGGCCACTGAGGTACATAATGGGAGAGGCGAACCCAGCTCTGCCAAGCAGTAGCCAACATGAAATCAGCTATTGTCATTGTAGCCAAGTTCCTTGAATTTGTAGTGTTATTTTCTGTGTTCTTCAAGAAGATGCCTTCGCCCTTCCATTAAGACATATTTCCATAACACATAACCATGCACTCTATCGATGTGCATCCTCCAGTAAAGCCCAGCCCCGATGTCTTAGAGGAGCCTCTCTGCCCATTGTCATAAGCCAGTCTAATTTTGTGTGAGACCGTGAAAACTCAGTGTCTTTATTACACTTGTGCTTCTGACGGGAGGTCTGAGAAGGCACTTCTGAAGGTTTATTCCTACCAGTCGTTGTCATATTTATCGAGTCTTTATTTTATATTTTTTCTTATTTTTTACTTCTACCAGTTTCTTGCTACCAACCCGTCTCCCTCCACCCTCGTGCACACACGATCAGTCATGGAATCCCGTGGACTTCAGCCCGCCAGACTCCTCTGTCCATGGATTTTTCCAGCCAAGAATATTGGAGTGGGTTGCAATTTCCTTCTCCACGTATGGAGTCTTTAAAGATTCCGTCACTGAGGTGTTTCTTCTCCACTTGTACATGCCCTTTCTCCCTAAGTGCAGTAGAAATCATCCCCACTTCCCAACATGTCTGTCTTCCGACCTCTGCAGAATGTGTTGCTTGAGCTCACCACAGCGTCAGGATATTCTAGAAAGTCTTCTGATTGCAGTCTCTTCAGGAGGTTACAAGTGCTTCAAACCTCAGGATTTTACAAAGCACTTTTTACAACCTCAGCTGAAAGGGAAGTCAACACTCAGTGAAAGTCACAGGCTTCCATGGCCTGGACTTAAATATGGGTTGTGCTTTCATAATCATCGTGTTTCATATACCAACTAAGATGTCACTGAGAATTTTTTTTTTTCTCATCGTTCTATCTTTCATGTTCATATAGATATACTATGGGTTTCCTATATACCTTCCGTTAGGGATGAGGGTCTTAAGTCAGTAGAAGTTACTGCAACTGACTTCCAGTTAGCTGTGTTAGGACAGGAAAAAGAATGACCAGCGGCTGGATTCTTAAGATTATGACCGAAAACATTATTCGTTTTCCTGTGTGCAGTCATCCAATTCTAACTTTCTGAAGTAGGCATTCAGAAAAATCACAAAACCGCCTACTACTAGGCGGTCTCCCATGCAAGTACTGACCAGGCCCGGCCCTACTCAATTTCCCAGATCAGAGGACATAGGGCACTTTCAGGGTGCTATAGCCTTAGACCGAGGTGGCTGTCAGACGCCCCAGGAGACCCGCGTTGCGCCTCCCTTGCGGTCTAACCTGTTGGTCGGGCCTGGGGCTGCAGTTCTCGAGCGGGCGCGCGCTAAACTTGAGCCTCACGACCCCCTACTGGATTCGGGCCGGCCAGAGCCTGCTGCTCGGCGGGCACCGGAGGGCGCCCCCGCTCGGCACACCGCGAACCGAGGCCAGCACCCGTCTGGCCCGGCCGGCCGGGGACTGGCGTGTCTGCGGAACCTGGGGTGGGGGGAGGGGGGGGTAGAGCAGCGAGGACATCTCGGTACCCACTCACCCGCTGCCCCCCACCATCCCGTTCGCTGCTCAGGGTCTGGTGGCTCCGGACGAGTGGGGTTTCGGCCCGGGTCTGCGGTCCCCGGAGCCTCCTGGGACTTAGGGGCAGCCCAACCGGGGCCCCAGGCTCACGTCCTGCCGGCTGTGCAAACCCGCTAGAGTGCCTCAGCCCCGCCTTTTTGCCCTACCGAGGCCTGCCCTGCCCCCAAGCCACGGGCCCAGCACAGGACCATCCTGGTAGAGCAGACGAGCGACAGCCAGCGACACGGACATGCACTCTCACGCACCCACGCCAGGTGAGACAGAGGCAGAAAGAGTCGAGGGTTCAGAGAGAGACTGGAAGACAGCGTGTGGGCAGGGGGGGCCTCGGGCAGGATGCCGGGCAGCTGCAGAGACCACCCGGCCCTGAGCAGCCAAAGCGATGGGGGTGGGGGGAGGCCACTGAGCAGCGGCGGACCTGGAGAGGCCCAGGGTGTGAGGACACCTGAGACCTCCGCACTCCGCGCACCGCCGCCTCCCCCCAATCCCCTTCCCGCATGCCACGCTGGGGCGCTCTGACAATACCTTCTCTGGAGTTTTGTCACTTGAATTTCTCTCCCTCTGCTCAACTGAGTGATGACAGTGTATTGAACAGCTAGGTCATTTCCAAATAAATTAAGCTTAGTGTTTCACAGGACACCCGGACATGTATGGAGAGACCAACACGGATGCATGGACACCAACATTGGTAACTGGAAAACCAATGGGAAATTACTGTCTGACTCAGGAGAGAGAAAGAAACCCGAACAGATGGAATGAAATGAACAGAAACACAGGCTTTGCAACTCACACCCTAATCCAATTACCAGAAAATAAACAACACTATAACCATTTTAGAAAAACAAGAGACCTCTCTATGACCTTTGGTCGGGTGAGGAGTTCAAACACACAACACAAAAAAGCCAACATTTCCAAGTCGTGAATATGTTAGTTCACACATTGACTTTTACATTGAAATGTGTAACAAATAAACTTAAAATCATTCACTCACTACATAAGCATGGAAGTATTTTAAACATAAAATATGTTCTATAGTATTCAGGAAGCACTTGGCACATCTCTAAGTGTATCAGACCCAAAACTGGAACGTAGTGGAAGAGTCAGGATAGTTTAAAAATGAATCCCTAACTAAAATGAACACACAGGATTACTGTAGATAAAAAAGGTTAAAGAAGAGAAGCTAGAAATCAGTCAATAAATGTCTTAGGGGTTAGCTTAGAGTGACTAGCCGCTGCGTGACTCTTTAAATTTTTCATGTTTGCAGCTTCCAAATTTTCCATGGTGAGAATAATACTTTCGCCTCCAAATCAGAGTGACTTGGGTACACAAAGGTAGAAGTCGATAATTTTCTTTGCCTATGTCTGAATATTTACAGTCAGAGGAAGAAAAGGAGGAGTCTGTCCCTTGTCTAGATGAGGTCAATCCCCAGGTGTGGGATGTCTCCAGCCCTGGTTTAGCCATTAATGTTCCACCAGTAAAGATTTCTCTGAGAACAAATGCTCCCTAGCAATGGAAAAGAAAATATCCCTTAAAACCAGAAGCTTTTGAGGGTCTTAGACCATTAGTTAACAAATACCGAGATACTGGAACTCGAATCAGCTGTGAGTCCCCCTGCAACACCCCAATCTTGCCCGTTCAAAAACCAGATGGATCTTACCGATTCGTCCAGGATCTAAGAGCTGTTAATGAAGCTGTGGTTCCCATCCACCCCATAGTCCCAAACACATATACCCTCCTATCCCAAGTCCCAGGAAATGCCAAGTACTTCTCAGTCTTGGACCTTCAAGGTGCTTTCTTTTGCATTCCTCTCCATCCTGAATCCCAAAAACTCTTTGCTTTTGAGTGGCGGGACTTGGAAACAAGAGAGACCATACAACACTCGACTGGACTCAACTAACCCAAGGGTTTAGGGACAGCCCTCATATCTTCGGGACTTCCTCGGGGAGAGAACTAAGGGAATTAATTTTAGCAAACAGTAGTCTAATACAGTATGTGGAAGACTTGCTCATAGCTAGGCCAGATTTTACCAGCTCTCAAATGGACACTATTTAAAACGCTAACTTTCCTGTATGAAAAGGGTTATCGAGTATCCCCCAAGTAGGCTCAGATTAGCTTAACCCAAGTAAAATACCTTGGATTTATAATTACGGAGAGAAAAAGAATGCCTGACCCCGAGGGGAGATCCCTCATCTTAAATACCCCGTACCCCCAAACAAAACAACAGCTTAGGGGATTTTTAGGAAGGACCGGGTTTTGCAGGATCTGGATTCCTAATTATGGCAATCTGGCCAGACCCCTATATGAAAATTTAAGGGGGAAAGAGGAAGAGCCACTCGACTGGCATGAGACCTGCAAGGTGGCCTTTAATGTCCTAAAAGAGTCCATCACTACAGCCCCAGCTTTAGGCCTCCCCAACCTGGAGAAGCCTTTTAGACTCTATGTTTCTGGAAGGACAGGAACTGCTCTTGGGGTGTTAGGGCAGATGATGGGGCCCGTATTACAACCTGTGGCTATCTCTCAAAATAACTAGATGAGGTGGCCAGAGGGTGGCCCACTTGCCTCCGGGCAGTAGAAGCCACCGATTCAGGAGGCATCTCAGCTGACCCTGGGTCAGCCTACCACAGTGTATACACCTCACCGGGTGGAAGCAGTCTTGGAAAAGAAAGGGGACAGGTGGATGACAGGGGGAAGCATCACCCAATACCAAGCCCTCCTCCTTGACACTCCAGAAATAAAGTTGAGGGTCTGCCACACTTTAAATCCAGCAACCTTACTGCCAGATCCCCCTACCTCCCCTCTGGATCACCAATGCATACAAATCACAGACGAGTTATACTCTTCTCGCCGGGACCTATCAGAGACACCTTTATCTGACCCAGAGGAAAACTGGCACACAGATGGCAGCAGTTTTGTAGAAAAGGGAGAGAGGAAAGCAGGATATGCTGTAGCGAGCCTGGAAGAAACTAAGGAAAGTGGGTCTCTTCCCCCAGACACCTCAGCCCAGAAAGCTGAACTTTTTGCCCTGAAAAGAGCTTTGGAGTTAGGAGAAGGAAAGAGGATTAATGTGTGTATGGACTCTAAGTATGCTTTCCTCATTCTGCATGCCCGTGCAGCAATTTGGAAAGAAAGAGGGATGCTCAGTGCCCGAAGCTCTGCTATTAAACACAAAGAGCTCATTCTCAGGCTCCTGGAGGCAGTCAAACTTCCTGCAAAATTAGCTGTCATCCACTGCAAGAGTCACCAAAAGGGGCAAGAAAAAGAGGCTCAGGGAAATAGGAAAGCTGATCAAGAGGCAGGACGAGCTGCCGGGGAAGCTACCTTTGCCACTGCTATCTGCCCCCTTTTCCCCAAGGAAACCCTGACTCCAGATTTTACCCCAGGGGGACATTCCCGATATGCTGAGCGGGGCTGGGAGATTGGGTCACATGGGTGGTTTCAGCCTGATCAGGCCCAAGTAATACTCCCTGATTCTCAGGTTTAAAACATTACTAACTCCTTACATAAGAGCGCCCATTTTGGAAAAGATAATCTAGAAATCTTGCTTAAGCCTATTCTCTCCCATCCCCAGTTAGCTAAGGTTGTTAAACAGGTCACACAAAATTGTGACACCTGTCTAAAAAATAACACAAAAACCAGACCTCATCTAATTACACCTGTCCAACATCGGGGATCATACCCAGGAGCGGACTGGCAAGTAGAATTTACAGCCATGCCCAAGACCCAAGGGTTTTCTTACTTGCTAGTCTTTATTGACACATTCACAGGATGGAACGAAGTGTTCCCTACTGAGACTGAGAGAGCTACAGAAGTCTCTAAAGCTCTGCTGAAGGAGATAGTGCCTAGGTTTGGGCTGCCTCGGTCACTTCAGAGTGACAACGGGCCCTCACTTACAGCCACGATACCCCAGAACCTAGCCACATGCTTAGGCATAAAATACCAGCTCCGCTCATCCTGGAGGCCTCAAGCTTCAGGAAAGGTAGAGAGAGCCAACCAGACTCTTAAAAGGGCTCTGGCTAAGCTATGTCAGAAACACATAATAAGTGGACACATATGCTGCCCATAGCCCTCATGAGGCTACGGACATCCCCCAAACGGCCACTATTGCTAAGTCCTTATGAAATGATGTATGGACGACCATTCTGAACTTCTGATTTGTTTCTTGACGAGGATGCCAATACACTCTTAAAACATATAATTGACCTGGGAAGGTTTCAGCAAGAACTCCAACGGTATGGAGAACAAACCACAGGAAGACTTGAAAAATCCCCAGGTAAAGCCAGGGGATCAAGTATCAGTAAAGACCTGGCAAGAAAAAGGGAGTCCAAACCAGCTGTCCGAGAAATGGACAGGGCCATATCAGGTTGTTCTAGTGACTTCAACTGCTGTAAAAGTGAAGGGTCTATCTGCCTGGGTCCACAATTCTAGAATAAAACCCTATGGCCTACAGGAGGGGGAGACAGAAACTGAGACTCCAAAGCCAGAGGACAGCTATTCCTGTGAACCTGTTGAAGATCTCAGGCTCTTGTTCAAGCAGAACCCCATCAATCCTGCCTCAGATAAGTAAAATGCATCATATGATGTTTTTCTTCTTTCTAATCATATCTCCCTGTATGGCTATTGATCTCTCCCTAAACGAGGCATGTTCACTTGCAAACCAACCAAACCAGGCCGGGCTCCATCTGCATTAATGACAAAGGTTGGGGGTATGTCCAACCCATCCCAGGGTATCACTATCAAAGGCCCACCCTTCCAGCCGAGCTATGGGCTGTTACTCAGCGCCCCCATGTGGTCGTAATATGGCCTTTTGGGGAAATGGGGAAAAAAAACTTCATGTCTTGGTACCAGCAACAACTGTCTCTATTTACCCCCTGGATGACATCTGCAATCCCACCTGAGCCCTTATTTTCTCTCATGACTAACATCCCCCAAGTGACCTTCCCTATCTCTCTAAAAAGCCACTCCCTAACGGGGTGTCAGTGAGAAATCTAGATGACTCACAATGTGGGGTGACCGTCACTGTTGAAACTGATGGGAAAAACCGGGACAGGCCCTGCAGCTGGGAGACCAGCCGACGCTACCCCAGACCAGCACGCGCCTGGCCCGGCCCGGGGCGCCTCCCGGAACCCGAGCGGCCTGGCGAGGCTTCGGGAGCTCTGGCGGGGGTTGGGGAGGGGGGTGGCTTGAGCGGGGAGGACGTCTCGGTGCCCCCCCAACCCCACCCCCCCCATCCCGATCGCTGCTCAGGGTCACGTGGCTCCGGATGAGCGGGGCGTCGGCCTGGTTCCGCGGTCCCAGGAGACTCCTGCGGGCTTAGGGGCAGCCCAGCCGGGGCCCCAGGCGCCCATCATGCCGGCTGTTCAAACCCCCTGGTGTGCCTCAGCCCCGCCCTGTCCCCAAACCGAGGCCCGCCCTGCCCCCACGCCAGGGGCCCAGCACAGGACCTTCCTGAGAGAGCGGACGAGCGACAGCCACGCACATGGACAGGCACTCGCACGCACCCACGCCAGGTGAGACAGAGGCAGAAAGAGTCGAGGGTTCAGAGAGAGACTGGAAGACAGCCTGTGGGCAGAAGGGGCCTCGCGCAGGATGCCGGGCAGCTGCAGAGACCACCCGGCCCTGAGCAGCCAAAGCGATGGGGGCGGGGGGAGGCCACTGAGCAGCGGCGGGCCTGGAGAGGCCCAGGGTGGGAGGACACCTGAGATCTGCGCGCTCCGCGCCCCGCCCCCCTCCCCCCAACCCCCTGCATGCATGCCACGCCGGGGCGCTCTGACACTAGCTTCTCTGGAGTTTTGTCACTTGAATTTCTCTCCCTCTGCTCAACTGAGTGATGACAGTGTATTGAACAGCTAGGTCGTTTCCAAATAAATTAAGCTTAGTGTTTCACAGGACACCCGGACATGTATGGAGAGACCAGCACGGATGCATGGACACCAACCTTGGTAACTGGACAACCAATGGGAAATTACTGTCTGACTCAGGAGAGAGAAAGAAACCCGAATCGATGGAATGAAATGAACAGAAACACAGTCTTTGCAACTCACACCCTAATTCAATTACCAGAAAATAAACAACACTATAACCATTTTAGAAAAACAATAGACCTCTCCATGACCTTTGGTCGGGTGAGGAGTTCAAACACACAGCAAAAAAAAGCCAACTTTTCCAAGTCGTGAATATGTTAGTTCACACATTGACTTTTACATTGAAATGTGTAACTAATAAACTTAAAATCATTGACTCACTACATAAGCATGGAAGTATTTTAAATATAAAATATATTCTATAGTATTCAGGAAGCACTTGGCACATCTCTAAGTGTATCAGACCCAAAACTGGAACGTAGTGGAAGAGTCAGGATAGTCTAAAAATGAATCCCTAACTAAAAGGAACACACAGGATTACTGTAGATAAAAAAGGTTAAAGAAGAGAAGCTAGAAATCAGTCAATAAATGTCTTAGGGCTTAGCTTAGAATGACTACCCTCTGCGTGACTCTTTAAATTTTTCATGTTTGCAGCTTCCAAATTTTCCATTTTGAGAATAATACTTTCTCCTCCAAACCAGATTGACTTGGGGACACAAAGGTAGAAGTCGATAATTTTCTTTGCCTATGTCTGAATATTTACAGTCAGAGGTAGAAAAGGAGGAGTCTGTCCCTTGTCTAGATGAGGTCAATCCCCAGGTGTGGGATGTCTCCAGCCCTGGTTTAGCCATAAATGTTCCACCAGTAAAGATTTCTCTGAGACCAAATGCTGCCTAGCCCTGGAAAAGACAATATCCCTTAAAACCAGAAGCTCTTGGGGGTCTTAGACCATTAGTTAACAAATACCGAGATACTGGAACTCGAATCAGCTGTGAGACCCCTGCAACACCTCAATCTTGCCCGTTCAAAAACCAGATGGATCTTACCGATTCGTCCAGGATCTAAGAGCTGTTAATGAAGCTGTGGTTCCCATCCACCCCATAGTCCCAAACCCATATACCCTCCTATCCCAAGTCCCAGGAAATGCCAAGTACTTCTCAGTCTTGGACCTTCAATGTGCTTTCTTTTGCATTCCTCTCCATCCTGAATCCCAAAAACTCTTTGCTTTTGAGTGGCGGGACTTGGAAACAAGAGAGAAGATACAACTCTCAACTGGACTCGACTACCCCAAGGGTTTAGGGACAGCCCTCATATCTTCGGGACTTCCTCGGGGAGAGAACTAAGGGAATTAACTTTAACAAACAGTAGTCTAATACAGTATGTGGATGACTTGCTCATAGCTAGGCCAGATTTTACCAGCTCTCAAATGGACACTATTTAAAACACTAACTTTCCTGTAAGAAAAGGGTTATCGAGTATCCCCCAAGTAGGCTCAGATTAGCTTAACCCAAGTAAAATACCTTGGATTTATAATTACGGAGAGAAAAAGAATGCCTGACCCCGAAGGGAGATCCCTCATCTTAAATACCCCGTACCCCCAAACAAAACAACAGCTTAGGGGATTTTTAGGAAGGACCGGGTTTTGCAGGATCTGGGTTCCTAATTATGGCAATCTGGCCAGACCCCTATATGAAAATTTAAGGGGGAAAGAGGAAGAGCCACTCGACTGGCATGAGACCTGCAAGATGGCCTTTAATGTCCTAAAAGAGTCCATCACTACAGCCCCAGCTTTAGGCCTCCCCAACCTGGAGAAGCCTTTTAGACTCTATGTTTCTGGAAGGACAGGAACTGCTCTTGGGGTGTTAGAGCAGATGATGGGGCCCGTATTACAACCTGTGGCTTATCTCTCAAAATAACTAGATGAGGTGGCCAGAGGATGGCCCACATGCCTCCGGGCAGTAGCAGCCACTGCTCTTATGGTTAAGGAGGCATCTAAGCTGACCCTGGGTCAGCCCACCACAGTGAATACGCCTCACCTTGTGCAAGCAGTCTTGGAAACGAAAGGGGACAGGTGGATGACAGGGGGAAGGATCACCCAATTCCAAGCCCTCCTCCCTGACACTCCAGAAATAAAGTTGAGGGTCTGCCAGACTTTAAATCCAGCAACCTTACTGCCAGATCCCCCTACCTCCCCTCTGGATCACCAATGCATACAAATCACAGACGAGTTATACTCTTCTCGCCGGGACCTATCAGAGACACCTTTATCTGACCCAGAGGAAAACTGGCACACAGATGGCAGCAGTTTTGTAGAAAAGGGAGAGAGGAAAGCAGGATATGCTGTAGCGAGCCTGGAAGAAACTAAGGAAAGTGGGTCTCTTCCCCCAGACACCTCAGCCCAGAAAGCTGAACTTTTTGCCCTGAAAAGAGCTTTGGAGTTAGGAGAAGGAAAGAGGATTAATGTGTGTATGGACTCTAAGTATGCTTTCCTCATTCTGCATGCCCGTGCAGCAATTTGGAAAGAAAGAGGGATGCTCAGTGCCCGAAGCTCTGCTATTAAACACAAAGAGCTCATTCTCAGGCTCCTGGAGGCAGTCAAACTTCCTGCAAAATTAGCTGTCATCCACTGCAAGAGTCACCAAAAGGGGCAAGAAAAAGAGGCTCAGGGAAATAGGAAAGCTGATCAAGAGGCAGGACGAGCTGCCGGGGAAGCTACCTTTGCCACTGCTATCTGCCCCCTTTTCCCCAAGGAAACCCTGACTCCAGATTTTACCCCAGGGGGACATTCCCGATATGCTGAGCGGGGCTGGGAGATTGGGTCACATGGGTGGTTTCAGCCTGATCAGGCCCAAGTAATACTCCCTGATTCTCAGGTTTAAAACATTACTAACTCCTTACATAAGAGCGCCCATTTTGGAAAAGATAATCTAGAAATCTTGCTTAAGCCTATTCTCTCCCATCCCCAGTTAGCTAAGGTTGTTAAACAGGTCACACAAAATTGTGACACCTGTCTAAAAAATAACACAAAAACCAGACCTCATCTAATTACACCTGTCCAACATCGGGGATCATACCCAGGAGCGGACTGGCAAGTAGAATTTACAGCCATGCCCAAGACCCAAGGGTTTTCTTACTTGCTAGTCTTTATTGACACATTCACAGGATGGAACGAAGTGTTCCCTACTGAGACTGAGAGAGCTACAGAAGTCTCTAAAGCTCTGCTGAAGGAGATAGTGCCTAGGTTTGGGCTGCCTCGGTCACTTCAGAGTGACAACGGGCCCTCACTTACAGCCACGATACCCCAGAACCTAGCCACATGCTTAGGCATAAAATACCAGCTCCGCTCATCCTGGAGGCCTCAAGCTTCAGGAAAGGTAGAGAGAGCCAACCAGACTCTTAAAAGGGCTCTGGCTAAGCTATGTCAGAAACACATAATAAGTGGACACATATGCTGCCCATAGCCCTCATGAGGCTACGGACATCCCCCAAACGGCCACTATTGCTAAGTCCTTATGAAATGATGTATGGACGACCATTCTGAACTTCTGATTTGTTTCTTGACGAGGATGCCAATACACTCTTAAAACATATAATTGACCTGGGAAGGTTTCAGCAAGAACTCCAACGGTATGGAGAACAAACCACAGGAAGACTTGAAAAATCCCCAGGTAAAGCCAGGGGATCAAGTATCAGTAAAGACCTGGCAAGAAAAAGGGAGTCCAAACCAGCTGTCCGAGAAATGGACAGGGCCATATCAGGTTGTTCTAGTGACTTCAACTGCTGTAAAAGTGAAGGGTCTATCTGCCTGGGTCCACAATTCTAGAATAAAACCCTATGGCCTACAGGAGGGGGAGACAGAAACTGAGACTCCAAAGCCAGAGGACAGCTATTCCTGTGAACCTGTTGAAGATCTCAGGCTCTTGTTCAAGCAGAACCCCATCAATCCTGCCTCAGATAAGTAAAATGCATCATATGATGTTTTTCTTCTTTCTAATCATATCTCCCTGTATGGCTATTGATCTCTCCCTAAACGAGGCATGTTCACTTGCAAACCAACCAAACCAGGCCGGGCTCCATCTGCATTAATGACAAAGGTTGGGGGTATGTCCAACCCATCCCAGGGTATCACTATCAAAGGCCCACCCTTCCAGCCGAGCTATGGGCTGTTACTCAGCGCCCCCATGTGGTCGTAATATGGCCTTTTGGGGAAATGGGGAAAAAAAACTTCATGTCTTGGTACCAGCAACAACTGTCTCTATTTACCCCCTGGATGACATCTGCAATCCCACCTGAGCCCTTATTTTCTCTCATGACTAACATCCCCCAAGTGACCTTCCCTATCTCTCTAAAAAGCCACTCCCTAACGGGGTGTCAGTGAGAAATCTAGATGACTCACAATGTGGGGTGACCGTCACTGTTGAAACTGATGGGAAAAACCGGGACAGGCCCTGCAGCTGGGAGACCAGCCGACGCTACCCCAGACCAGCACGCGCCTGGCCCGGCCCGGGGCGCCTCCCGGAACCCGAGCGGCCTGGCGAGGCTTCGGGAGCTCTGGCGGGGGTTGGGGAGGGGGGTGGCTTGAGCGGGGAGGACGTCTCGGTGCCCCCCCAACCCCACCCCCCCCATCCCGATCGCTGCTCAGGGTCACGTGGCTCCGGATGAGCGGGGCGTCGGCCTGGTTCCGCGGTCCCAGGAGACTCCTGCGGGCTTAGGGGCAGCCCAGCCGGGGCCCCAGGCGCCCATCATGCCGGCTGTTCAAACCCCCTGGTGTGCCTCAGCCCCGCCCTGTCCCCAAACCGAGGCCCGCCCTGCCCCCACGCCAGGGGCCCAGCACAGGACCTTCCTGAGAGAGCGGACGAGCGACAGCCACGCACATGGACAGGCACTCGCACGCACCCACGCCAGGTGAGACAGAGGCAGAAAGAGTCGAGGGTTCAGAGAGAGACTGGAAGACAGCCTGTGGGCAGAAGGGGCCTCGCGCAGGATGCCGGGCAGCTGCAGAGACCACCCGGCCCTGAGCAGCCAAAGCGATGGGGGCGGGGGGAGGCCACTGAGCAGCGGCGGGCCTGGAGAGGCCCAGGGTGGGAGGACACCTGAGATCTGCGCGCTCCGCGCCCCGCCCCCCTCCCCCCAACCCCCTGCATGCATGCCACGCCGGGGCGCTCTGACACTAGCTTCTCTGGAGTTTTGTCACTTGAATTTCTCTCCCTCTGCTCAACTGAGTGATGACAGTGTATTGAACAGCTAGGTCGTTTCCAAATAAATTAAGCTTAGTGTTTCACAGGACACCCGGACATGTATGGAGAGACCAGCACGGATGCATGGACACCAACCTTGGTAACTGGACAACCAATGGGAAATTACTGTCTGACTCAGGAGAGAGAAAGAAACCCGAATCGATGGAATGAAATGAACAGAAACACAGTCTTTGCAACTCACACCCTAATTCAATTACCAGAAAATAAACAACACTATAACCATTTTAGAAAAACAATAGACCTCTCCATGACCTTTGGTCGGGTGAGGAGTTCAAACACACAGCAAAAAAAAGCCAACTTTTCCAAGTCGTGAATATGTTAGTTCACACATTGACTTTTACATTGAAATGTGTAACTAATAAACTTAAAATCATTGACTCACTACATAAGCATGGAAGTATTTTAAATATAAAATATATTCTATAGTATTCAGGAAGCACTTGGCACATCTCTAAGTGTATCAGACCCAAAACTGGAACGTAGTGGAAGAGTCAGGATAGTCTAAAAATGAATCCCTAACTAAAAGGAACACACAGGATTACTGTAGATAAAAAAGGTTAAAGAAGAGAAGCTAGAAATCAGTCAATAAATGTCTTAGGGCTTAGCTTAGAATGACTACCCTCTGCGTGACTCTTTAAATTTTTCATGTTTGCAGCTTCCAAATTTTCCATTTTGAGAATAATACTTTCTCCTCCAAACCAGATTGACTTGGGGACACAAAGGTAGAAGTCGATAATTTTCTTTGCCTATGTCTGAATATTTACAGTCAGAGGTAGAAAAGGAGGAGTCTGTCCCTTGTCTAGATGAGGTCAATCCCCAGGTGTGGGATGTCTCCAGCCCTGGTTTAGCCATAAATGTTCCACCAGTAAAGATTTCTCTGAGACCAAATGCTGCCTAGCCCTGGAAAAGACAATATCCCTTAAAACCAGAAGCTCTTGGGGGTCTTAGACCATTAGTTAACAAATACCGAGATACTGGAACTCGAATCAGCTGTGAGACCCCTGCAACACCTCAATCTTGCCCGTTCAAAAACCAGATGGATCTTACCGATTCGTCCAGGATCTAAGAGCTGTTAATGAAGCTGTGGTTCCCATCCACCCCATAGTCCCAAACCCATATACCCTCCTATCCCAAGTCCCAGGAAATGCCAAGTACTTCTCAGTCTTGGACCTTCAATGTGCTTTCTTTTGCATTCCTCTCCATCCTGAATCCCAAAAACTCTTTGCTTTTGAGTGGCGGGACTTGGAAACAAGAGAGAAGATACAACTCTCAACTGGACTCGACTACCCCAAGGGTTTAGGGACAGCCCTCATATCTTCGGGACTTCCTCGGGGAGAGAACTAAGGGAATTAACTTTAACAAACAGTAGTCTAATACAGTATGTGGATGACTTGCTCATAGCTAGGCCAGATTTTACCAGCTCTCAAATGGACACTATTTAAAACACTAACTTTCCTGTAAGAAAAGGGTTATCGAGTATCCCCCAAGTAGGCTCAGATTAGCTTAACCCAAGTAAAATACCTTGGATTTATAATTACGGAGAGAAAAAGAATGCCTGACCCCGAAGGGAGATCCCTCATCTTAAATACCCCGTACCCCCAAACAAAACAACAGCTTAGGGGATTTTTAGGAAGGACCGGGTTTTGCAGGATCTGGGTTCCTAATTATGGCAATCTGGCCAGACCCCTATATGAAAATTTAAGGGGGAAAGAGGAAGAGCCACTCGACTGGCATGAGACCTGCAAGATGGCCTTTAATGTCCTAAAAGAGTCCATCACTACAGCCCCAGCTTTAGGCCTCCCCAACCTGGAGAAGCCTTTTAGACTCTATGTTTCTGGAAGGACAGGAACTGCTCTTGGGGTGTTAGAGCAGATGATGGGGCCCGTATTACAACCTGTGGCTTATCTCTCAAAATAACTAGATGAGGTGGCCAGAGGATGGCCCACATGCCTCCGGGCAGTAGCAGCCACTGCTCTTATGGTTAAGGAGGCATCTAAGCTGACCCTGGGTCAGCCCACCACAGTGAATACGCCTCACCTTGTGCAAGCAGTCTTGGAAACGAAAGGGGACAGGTGGATGACAGGGGGAAGGATCACCCAATTCCAAGCCCTCCTCCCTGACACTCCAGAAATAAAGTTGAGGGTCTGCCAGACTTTAAATCCAGCAACCTTACTGCCAGATCCCCCTACCTCCCCTCTGGATCACCAATGCATACAAATCACAGACGAGTTATACTCTTCTCGCCGGGACCTATCAGAGACACCTTTATCTGACCCAGAGGAAAACTGGCACACAGATGGCAGCAGTTTTGTAGAAAAGGGAGAGAGGAAAGCAGGATATGCTGTAGCGAGCCTGGAAGAAACTAAGGAAAGTGGGTCTCTTCCCCCAGACACCTCAGCCCAGAAAGCTGAACTTTTTGCCCTGAAAAGAGCTTTGGAGTTAGGAGAAGGAAAGAGGATTAATGTGTGTATGGACTCTAAGTATGCTTTCCTCATTCTGCATGCCCGTGCAGCAATTTGGAAAGAAAGAGGGATGCTCAGTGCCCGAAGCTCTGCTATTAAACACAAAGAGCTCATTCTCAGGCTCCTGGAGGCAGTCAAACTTCCTGCAAAATTAGCTGTCATCCACTGCAAGAGTCACCAAAAGGGGCAAGAAAAAGAGGCTCAGGGAAATAGGAAAGCTGATCAAGAGGCAGGACGAGCTGCCGGGGAAGCTACCTTTGCCACTGCTATCTGCCCCCTTTTCCCCAAGGAAACCCTGACTCCAGATTTTACCCCAGGGGGACATTCCCGATATGCTGAGCGGGGCTGGGAGATTGGGTCACATGGGTGGTTTCAGCCTGATCAGGCCCAAGTAATACTCCCTGATTCTCAGGTTTAAAACATTACTAACTCCTTACATAAGAGCGCCCATTTTGGAAAAGATAATCTAGAAATCTTGCTTAAGCCTATTCTCTCCCATCCCCAGTTAGCTAAGGTTGTTAAACAGGTCACACAAAATTGTGACACCTGTCTAAAAAATAACACAAAAACCAGACCTCATCTAATTACACCTGTCCAACATCGGGGATCATACCCAGGAGCGGACTGGCAAGTAGAATTTACAGCCATGCCCAAGACCCAAGGGTTTTCTTACTTGCTAGTCTTTATTGACACATTCACAGGATGGAACGAAGTGTTCCCTACTGAGACTGAGAGAGCTACAGAAGTCTCTAAAGCTCTGCTGAAGGAGATAGTGCCTAGGTTTGGGCTGCCTCGGTCACTTCAGAGTGACAACGGGCCCTCACTTACAGCCACGATACCCCAGAACCTAGCCACATGCTTAGGCATAAAATACCAGCTCCGCTCATCCTGGAGGCCTCAAGCTTCAGGAAAGGTAGAGAGAGCCAACCAGACTCTTAAAAGGGCTCTGGCTAAGCTATGTCAGAAACACATAATAAGTGGACACATATGCTGCCCATAGCCCTCATGAGGCTACGGACATCCCCCAAACGGCCACTATTGCTAAGTCCTTATGAAATGATGTATGGACGACCATTCTGAACTTCTGATTTGTTTCTTGACGAGGATGCCAATACACTCTTAAAACATATAATTGACCTGGGAAGGTTTCAGCAAGAACTCCAACGGTATGGAGAACAAACCACAGGAAGACTTGAAAAATCCCCAGGTAAAGCCAGGGGATCAAGTATCAGTAAAGACCTGGCAAGAAAAAGGGAGTCCAAACCAGCTGTCCGAGAAATGGACAGGGCCATATCAGGTTGTTCTAGTGACTTCAACTGCTGTAAAAGTGAAGGGTCTATCTGCCTGGGTCCACAATTCTAGAATAAAACCCTATGGCCTACAGGAGGGGGAGACAGAAACTGAGACTCCAAAGCCAGAGGACAGCTATTCCTGTGAACCTGTTGAAGATCTCAGGCTCTTGTTCAAGCAGAACCCCATCAATCCTGCCTCAGATAAGTAAAATGCATCATATGATGTTTTTCTTCTTTCTAATCATATCTCCCTGTATGGCTATTGATCTCTCCCTAAACGAGGCATGTTCACTTGCAAACCAACCAAACCAGGCCGGGCTCCATCTGCATTAATGACAAAGGTTGGGGGTATGTCCAACCCATCCCAGGGTATCACTATCAAAGGCCCACCCTTCCAGCCGAGCTATGGGCTGTTACTCAGCGCCCCCATGTGGTCGTAATATGGCCTTTTGGGGAAATGGGGAAAAAAAACTTCATGTCTTGGTACCAGCAACAACTGTCTCTATTTACCCCCTGGATGACATCTGCAATCCCACCTGAGCCCTTATTTTCTCTCATGACTAACATCCCCCAAGTGACCTTCCCTATCTCTCTAAAAAGCCACTCCCTAACGGGGTGTCAGTGAGAAATCTAGATGACTCACAATGTGGGGTGACCGTCACTGTTGAAACTGATGGGAAAAACCGGGACAGGCCCTGCAGCTGGGAGACCAGCCGACGCAACCCCAGACCAGCACGCGCCTGGCCCGGCCCGGGGCGCCTCCCGGAACCCGAGCGGCCTGGCGAGGCTTCGGGAGCTCTGGCGGGGGTTGGGGAGGGGGGTGGCTTGAGCGGGGAGGACGTCTCGGTGCCCCCCCAACCCCACCCCCCCCATCCCGATCGCTGCTCAGGGTCACGTGGCTCCGGATGAGCGGGGCGTCGGCCTGGTTCCGCGGTCCCAGGAGACTCCTGCGGGCTTAGGGGCAGCCCAGCCGGGGCCCCAGGCGCCCATCATGCCGGCTGTTCAAACCCCCTGGTGTGCCTCAGCCCCGCCCTGTCCCCAAACCGAGGCCCGCCCTGCCCCCACGCCAGGGGCCCAGCACAGGACCTTCCTGAGAGAGCGGACGAGCGACAGCCACGCACATGGACAGGCACTCGCATGCACCCACGCCAGGTGAGACAGAGGCAGAAAGAGTCGAGGGTTCAGAGAGAGACTGGAAGACAGCCTGTGGGCAGAAGGGGCCTCGCGCAGGATGCCGGGCAGCTGCAGAGACCACCCGGCCCTGAGCAGCCAAAGCGATGGGGGCGGGGGGAGGCCACTGAGCAGCGGCGGGCCTGGAGAGGCCCAGGGTGGGAGGACACCTGAGATCTGCGCGCTCCGCGCCCCGCCCCCCTCCCCCCAACCCCCTGCATGCATGCCACGCCGGGGCGCTCTGACACTAGCTTCTCTGGAGTTTTGTCACTTGAATTTCTCTCCCTCTGCTCAACTGAGTGATGACAGTGTATTGAACAGCTAGGTCGTTTCCAAATAAATTAAGCTTAGTGTTTCACAGGACACCCGGACATGTATGGAGAGACCAGCACGGATGCATGGACACCAACCTTGGTAACTGGACAACCAATGGGAAATTACTGTCTGACTCAGGAGAGAGAAAGAAACCCGAATCGATGGAATGAAATGAACAGAAACACAGTCTTTGCAACTCACACCCTAATTCAATTACCAGAAAATAAACAACACTATAACCATTTTAGAAAAACAATAGACCTCTCCATGACCTTTGGTCGGGTGAGGAGTTCAAACACACAGCAAAAAAAAGCCAACTTTTCCAAGTCGTGAATATGTTAGTTCACACATTGACTTTTACATTGAAATATGTAACTAATAAACTTAAAATCATTGACTCACTACATAAGCATGGAAGTATTTTAAATATAAAATATATTCTATAGTATTCAGGAAGCACTTGGCACATCTCTAAGTGTATCAGACCCAAAACTGGAACGTAGTGGAAGAGTCAGGATAGTCTAAAAATGAATCCCTAACTAAAAGGAACACACAGGATTACTGTAGATAAAAAAGGTTAAAGAAGAGAAGCTAGAAATCAGTCAATAAATGTCTTAGGGCTTAGCTTAGAATGACTACCCTCTGCGTGACTCTTTAAATTTTTCATGTTTGCAGCTTCCAAATTTTCCATTTTGAGAATAATACTTTCGCCTCCAAACCAGATTGACTTGGGGACACAAAGGTAGAAGTCGATAATTTTCTTTGCCTATGTCTGAATATTTACAGTCAGAGGTAGAAAAGGAGGAGTCTGTCCCTTGTCTAGATGAGGTCAATCCCCAGGTGTGGGATGTCTCCAGCCCTGGTTTAGCCATAAATGTTCCACCAGTAAAGATTTCTCTGAGACCAAATGCTGCCTAGCCCTGGAAAAGACAATATCCCTTAAAACCAGAAGCTCTTGGGGGTCTTAGACCATTAGTTAACAAATACCGAGATACTGGAACTCGAATCAGCTGTGAGACCCCTGCAACACCTCAATCTTGCCCGTTCAAAAACCAGATGGATCTTACCGATTCGTCCAGGATCTAAGAGCTGTTAATGAAGCTGTGGTTCCCATCCACCCCATAGTCCCAAACCCATATACCCTCCTATCCCAAGTCCCAGGAAATGCCAAGTACTTCTCAGTCTTGGACCTTCAATGTGCTTTCTTCTGCATTCCTCTCCATCCTGAATCCCAAAAACTCTTTGCTTTTGAGTGGCGGGACTTGGAAACAAGAGAGAAGATACAACTCTCAACTGGACTCGACTACCCCAAGGGTTTAGGGACAGCCCTCATATCTTCGGGACTTCCTCGGGGAGAGAACTAAGGGAATTAACTTTAACAAACAGTAGTCTAATACAGTATGTGGATGACTTGCTCATAGCTAGGCCAGATTTTACCAGCTCTCAAATGGACACTATTTAAAACACTAACTTTCCTGTAAGAAAAGGGTTATCGAGTATCCCCCAAGTAGGCTCAGATTAGCTTAACCCAAGTAAAATACCTTGGATTTATAATTACGGAGAGAAAAAGAATGCCTGACCCCGAAGGGAGATCCCTCATCTTAAATACCCCGTACCCCCAAACAAAACAACAGCTTAGGGGATTTTTAGGAAGGACCGGGTTTTGCAGGATCTGGGTTCCTAATTATGGCAATCTGGCCAGACCCCTATATGAAAATTTAAGGGGGAAAGAGGAAGAGCCACTCGACTGGCATGAGACCTGCAAGATGGCCTTTAATGTCCTAAAAGAGTCCATCACTACAGCCCCAGCTTTAGGCCTCCCCAACCTGGAGAAGCCTTTTAGACTCTATGTTTCTGGAAGGACAGGAACTGCTCTTGGGGTGTTAGAGCAGATGATGGGGCCCGTATTACAACCTGTGGCTTATCTCTCAAAATAACTAGATGAGGTGGCCAGAGGATGGCCCACATGCCTCCGGGCAGTAGCAGCCACTGCTCTTATGGTTAAGGAGGCATCTAAGCTGACCCTGGGTCAGCCCACCACAGTGAATACGCCTCACCTTGTGCAAGCAGTCTTGGAAACGAAAGGGGACAGGTGGATGACAGGGGGAAGGATCACCCAATTCCAAGCCCTCCTCCCTGACACTCCAGAAATAAAGTTGAGGGTCTGCCAGACTTTAAATCCAGCAACCTTACTGCCAGATCCCCCTACCTCCCCTCTGGATCACCAATGCATACAAATCACAGACGAGTTATACTCTTCTCGCCGGGACCTATCAGAGACACCTTTATCTGACCCAGAGGAAAACTGGCACACAGATGGCAGCAGTTTTGTAGAAAAGGGAGAGAGGAAAGCAGGATATGCTGTAGCGAGCCTGGAAGAAACTAAGGAAAGTGGGTCTCTTCCCCCAGACACCTCAGCCCAGAAAGCTGAACTTTTTGCCCTGACAAGAGCTTTGGAGTTAGGAGAAGGAAAGAGGATTAATGTGTGTATGGACTCTAAGTATGCTTTCCTCATTCTGCATGCCCGTGCAGCAATTTGGAAAGAAAGAGGGATGCTCAGTGCCCGAAGCTCTGCTATTAAACACAAAGAGCTCATTCTCAGGCTCCTGGAGGCAGTCAAACTTCCTGCAAAATTAGCTGTCATCCACTGCAAGAGTCACCAAAAGAGGCAAGAAAAAGAGGCTCAGGGAAATAGGAAAGCTGATCAAGAGGCAGGACGAGCTGCCGGGGAAGCTACCTCTGACACTGCTATCTGCCCCCTTTTCCCCAAGGAAACCCTGACTCCAGATTTTACCCCAGGGGGACATTCCCGATATGCTGAGCGGGGCTGGGAGATTGGGTCACATGGGTGGTTTCAGCCTGATCAGGCCCAAATAATACTCCCTGATTCTCAGGTTTAAAACATTACTAACTCCTTACATAAGAGCGCCCATTTTGGAAAAGATAATCTAGAAATCTTGCTTAAGCCTATTCTCTCCCATCCCCAGTTAGCTAAGGTTGTTAAACAGGTCACACAAAATTGTGACACCTGTCTAAAAAATAACCCAAAAACCAGACCTCTTCTAATTACACCTGTCCAACATCGGGGATCATACCCAGGAGCGGACTGGCAAGTAGAATTTACAGCCATGCCCAAGACCCAAGGGTTTTCTTACTTGCTAGTCTTTATTGACACATACACAGGATGGATCGAAGCGTTCCCTACTGAGACTGAGAGAGCTACAGAAGTCTGTAAAGCTCTGCTGAAGGAGTTAGTGCCTAGGATTGGGCTGCCTCGGTCACTTCAGAGTGACAACGGGCCCTCACTTACAGCCACGATACCCCAGAATCTAGCCGCATGCTTAGGCATAAAATACCGGCTCCACTCATCCTGGAGGCCTCAAGCTTCAGGAAAGGTAGAGAGAGCCAACCAGACTCTTAAAAGGGCTCTGGCTAATCTATGTCAAGAAAGACATAATAAGTGGACACATATGCTGCCCATAGCCCTCATGAGGCTACGGATATCCCCCAAACGGCCACTATTGTTAAGTCCTTAAGAAATGATGTATGGACGTCCATTCTGAACTTCTGATTTGTTTTTTGACGCGGATGCCAATACACTCTTAAAACATATAATTGACCTGGGAAGGTTTCAACAAGAACTCCAACGGTATGGAGAACAAACCACAGGAAGACTTGAAAAATCCCCAGGTAAAGCCAGGGGATCAAGTATCAGTAAAGACCTGGCAAGAAAAAGGGAGTCCAAACCAGCTGTCCGAGAAATGGACAGGGCCATATCAGGTTGTTCTAGTGACTTCAACTGCTGTAAAAGTGAAGGGTCTATCTGCCTGGGTCCGCAATTCTAGAATAAAACCCTATGGCCTACAGGAGGGGGAGACAGAAACTGAGACTCCAAAGCAAGAGGACAGCTATTCCTGTGAACCTGTTGAAGATCTCAGGCTCTTGTTTAAGCAGAACCCCATCAATCCTGCCTCAGATAAGTAAAATGCATCATATGATGTTCTTCCTCTTTCTAATCATATCTCCCTGTATGGCTATTGATCTCTCCCTAAACGAGGCATGTTCACTTGCAAACCACACTGCTTCTCAAATCAACCTAAGCAGCCCGGGCTGCATCTGCATTAATGACAAAGGTTGGGGGTATGTCCAACCCATCCCAGGGTATCAATATCAAAGGCCCACCCTTCCAGCCGAGCTATGGGCTGTTACTCAGCGCCCCCATGTGGTCGTAATATGGCCTTTTGGGAAAAGGGGGAAAAAAAACTTCATGTCTTGGTACCAGCAACAACTGTCTCTATTTACCCCCTGGATGACATCTGCAATCCCACCTGAGCCCTTATTTTCTCTCATGACTAACATCCCCCCAGTGACCTTCCCTATCTGTCTAAAAAGCCACTCCCTAACAGGGGTGTCAGTGAGAAATCTAGACGACTCACAATGTGGGGTGACCGTCACTGTTGAAAATGACGGGAAAAACCGGGACAGGCCCTGCAGCTGGGAGACCAGCCGACGACACCCCCGGCCAGCACGCGCCTGGACCGGCCCGGGGCACTTCCTGGACCCCGAGCTGCCTGGCGAGGCTGCGGGATCTCTGGCAGGGGTTGGGGAGGGGGGTGGCTTGAGCGGGGAGGACGTCTCGGTGCCCCCTCACCCCCCGCCCCCCACCATCCCGTTCGCTGCTCAGGGTCACGTGGCTCCGGAGGAGCGGGGCGTCGGCCCGGGGCCGCGGTCCCCGGAGCCTCCTGCGGGCTTAGGGACAGCCCAGCCGGGGCCCCAGGCGCCCATCCTGCCGGCTGTGCAAACCCCCTGGAGCGCCTCAGCCCCGCCCTGTCCCCCAACCGAGGCCCGCCCTGCCCCCACGCCACGGGCCCAGCACAGGACCTTCCTGAGAGAGCGGACGAGGGACAGCCAGGCACACGGACAGGCACTCACACGCAACCACGCCAGCTGAGACAGAGGCAGAATGAGACGAGGGTTCAGAGAGACACCGGAAGACAGCGTGTGGGCAGGGGGGCCTCGGGCAGGATGCCGGGCAGCTGCAGAGACCTCCCGGCCCTGAGCAGCAAACGCGATGGGGGCGGGGGGAGGCTGCCGAGCAGAGGCAGGCCTGGAGAGGTCCAGGTTGGGAGGGCACCTGAGATATCCGCGGTCCGCGCTCCGCCCACCCCAACCCCCTTAACGCACGCGCCTCTCCGACAAAAGCTTCTCCGGAGTTTGATCACCTGAATTTCTATCCTTGTGCTCAACTGAGTGATGACAGTATATTGCACAGCTAGGTCATTTCCAAATAAATTAAGCTTAGTGTTTCACAGGACACCCGGACATGAATGCAGAGACCAGCACGGATGCATGGACACCAATCTTAGTAACTGGACAACCAATGGGAAATTATTGTCTGACTCAGGAGAGAGAAAGAAACCCGAACAGATGGAAAAAATGAACAGAAACACAAACTTTGCAACTCACACCCCAATTCAATTACTGAAAAAAACAACAACACTATAACCATTTTAGAAAACAATAGACCTCTCCATGAACTTTGGTCCAGTGAGGAGTTCTTACACACAACAAAAAAAGCCACCTTTTCCAAATCGAAAATATGTTAGTTCACACATTGACTTTTACATTGAAATGTGTAACAAATAAACTTAAAATCATTGACTCACTACATATGCATGGAAGTATTTTAAACATAAAATATGTTCTATAGTATTCAGCAAGCACTTGGCACATCTGTAAGTGTATCAGACCCCAAACTGGAACTTAATGGAAGAGTCAGGATAGTCTAAAAATGAATCCCTAACTAAAAGGAATACACAGGATTACGTAGATCAAAAAGGTTAAAGAAGAGAAACTAGAAATCAGTCAATAAATGTTTTAGGGGTTAGCCTAGAGTGACTAGCCTCTGCGTTACTTTTTAAATTTTTCATGTTTGCATCTTCCAAATTTTCCACGCTGAGAATAATAATTTCATATCAGTTTCGAGATCAGTCTCACACTAAAGACAGTAAGAGTGGAATAAGAAATAAGAAATGCTTGGGGGGGTGGGAAGAAATGCTTGAACTAAAGGTGGTACTGATGAAATTATTTGCAGGGCAGCCAAGGAGTCACAGATGTAGAGAACAGACTTATGGACACTGGCAGGTGTGAGGAAGAAGAGGGTGAGATGAATGCAGAGGAACATGGAAACATAGTACCATACGTTAAAAGAGATGCCAATGCAATTTGCTGTATGACTCAGCGGACTCAAACAGGGGCTCTGCAACAAGCTAGAGGGGTGGAACGGAGAGGAGGAGATGGGAGAGAGGTTCAGGAGGGAGGAGACATATGTACACCTGTGGCTCATTCACGTTGATGTTTGGCAACAAAATTCTGTAAAGCAACTATCCTTCAATTGAAAGAAAAAGTCATGTTTGGACTTACCAAACAAGGTCTTGTGTACTTCTAGCATGGCCTTCTGTTTCGTGCTGCCATCCTTAATTCATTCTTCCATATCATTAAAGAGACTAGTCAAGTTTTTGCCAAAAACATCTTGAGGTCCTGCATCATGCTGATCAACTGCCTTCTCTCGATCCAGTATAGAATGGAGACCAAAGAAACCTTTTGTCGTTTCTTCAAGTGATTGAAGCCACTCTATGTGATTTTAAAAAATAAATGTGGATAAGACGGATATGACCAAAGCAATCTAATGACAATATCTGTGCTTCATTAAAGATCTGCAGAGAACTAGTAAATTTTTTGTTTCGTATCAGAAGAATTTTTTAAATCCACACCAACATTTCTTTCGCATCCGCTAGCCATCTAGACAAGGAAAACTGATTTTACCAATCAATGTCCCTAGTTCTGCCCCCTCACCGTTTTTTACCCAATATGTGTTACTCAGGCAGGAGACCCTGGTTCAATTCCTGGGTCAGGAAGATCTGCTGGAGAAGGGATAGGCTACCCACTCCAGTATTAGTGGGCTTCCCTTGTGGCTCAGTTGGTAAAGAATCATTCCTCTGTACCAAGAGTAGCTCAACTCCTCTCAAAGCAAATACAGGATGGTAGTATCTATGCAGGACAAAGCTGATTCTCTATATTTATAGTACTCACTCATGAGCTTGACAGAGGTCCTAGATCTGTTATCACATTTCTTTTTTTAAGTGATATCTGGATGTGCAGGTGAAAGTGGCTCAGTTCGTGCCTGACTCTTTGCGGCCCCAAGGACTATACAGTCCATAGAATTCTCTAGGCCAGAATACTGGAGTGGGTAGCCTATCCTTTCTCCAGCGGATCTTCCCGACCCAGGACTCAAAGCGGGGTCTCCTGCGTTGCAGGCAGATTCTTTAGCAACTGAGCTAGTAGGGCTTCACTGGTGGCTCAGTTGCTAAAGAATATCTGCATAACTTTCTATCGATTTGGAATTAGCAATCTGTCTGTGAGCAGGGCCGGTCATAAGCAGCTTCTGTGAGAAAACAGAAGCATGTCTGCCTGACTTGCTTCTCTGGGGAGCTTTCACTGTTCTTGCGCTAGTGCACATGGCAAGTTTCTAAGTGAGAAAGTAATGGCTACTATCACAGCTGGCCACTGAGGTACTTAATGGCAGAGGCAATCCCAGCTCTGCCAAGCAGTAGACATCACGAAATCAGCTATTGTCATTGTAGCCAAGTTACATGAATTTGTGGTGTTATTTGCTGTGTTCTTCAAGAAGATGCCTTCGCCCTGCCAGTAAGACATATTTCCATAACACACAGCCATGCACTCAATCGATGTGCATCCTCCAGTAAAGCCCAGCCCCGATGTCTTAGAGGAGCCTCTCTGCCCATTGTCATAAACCAGTCTAATTTTGTGTGAGACCGTGAAAACTCAGTGTCTTTATTACGCTTGTGCTTCTGACGGGAGGTCTGAGAAGGCACTTCTGAAGGTTTATTCCTACCAGTCGTTGTCATATTTATCGAGTCTTTATTTTATATTTTTTTCTTATTTTTTACTTCTACCAGTTTCTTGCTACCAGCCCGTCTCCCTCCACCCTCGTGCACACACGGTCAGTCATGGAATCCCGTGGACTTCAGCCCGCCAGACTCCTCTGCCCATGGAGTTTTCCAGGCAAGAATACTGGAGTGGGTTGGCATTTCCTTCTCCATGTGTGGAGTCTTTAAAGATTCCATCACTGAGGTGTTGCTTCTCCACTTGTACATGCCCTTCCTCCCTAAGTGCAGTAGAAGTCATCCCCACTTCCCAACATGTCTGTCTTCCGTCCTCTGGAGTATGTATTGCTTGAGCTCACCACAGCGTCAGGATAGTCTAGAAACCCTTCTGATTGCAGTCTCTTCGGGAGGTTACAAGTGCTTCAAACCTCAGAATTTTACAAAGCACTTTTTACGACCTCAGCTGAAAGGGAAGTCAACACTCAGTGACAGTCACAGGCTTCCATGGCCCGGACTTGATTATGGGCTGTGCTTTCATAATCATCGTGTTTCCGATACCAGCTAAGATGTCACTGAGAAATTTTTTTCTTTCTCATCATTTTATCTTTCATGTTTATTTAGATATATTATGGGTTTTCCTATATATCTTCCCTTAGGGATGAGGGTCTGAAGTCAGTAGAACTTACTACAACTGATTTCCAGTTAGCTGTGTTAGGACAGGAAAAAGAATGACCAGCTGCTGGATTCTTAAGATTATGTATGAAAATATGATTCGTTTTACTGTGTGAAGTCATCTGATTCTAACTTTCTGAAGTAGGCATTCAGAAAAATCAAAAAAAATCGCCTAACTACTAGGCGGTCTCCCATCCAAGTACTGACCAGGCCCGACCCTGCTCAGTTTCCCAGATCAGAGGAGAGAGGGCACGTTCAGGGTGGTATGGCCTTAGACCGAGGCGGCTGCCAGGCGCTGCAGGAGCCCCGCGTTGCGCCTCCCTTGCGGTCTGACCTGCCGGTCGGGCCTGGGGCTGCAGTTCTCGAGCGGGCTCGCGCTGCACTTGAGCCGCACGACCCGCGACTGGACGCCGGCCGGCCAGAGCCTGCAGCTCGGCGGCCAGCGGAGGGCGCCCCCGCTCCGCACACCGCGAGCCCAAGCCAGCACCAGTCTGGCCCGGCCGGCCGGGGCCTGGCGTGCCTGCGGAACCTGGGGTGGAGGGAGGGGGGGGGTAGAGCAGCGAGGACATCTCGGTGCCCCCTCACCCCCTGTCACCCACCATCCCGTTCGCTGCTCAGCGTCAGGTGGCTCCGGACGAGGGGAGCTTCGGCCCGGGTCTGCAGTTCCCGGAGACTTCTGGAGCTTAGGGGCAGCCCAGCCGGGGCCCCAGGCTCCCATCCTGCCGGCTGTGCAAACCCCCTGGAGTGCCTCAGCCCCGCCCTGTCCCCAAACCGAGGCCCGCCCTGCCCCCACGCCACGGGCCCAGCACAGGACCTTCCTGAGAGAGCGGACGAGCGACAGCCAGGCACACGGACAGGCACTCGCACGCACCCACGCCAGGTGAGACAGAGGCAGAAAGAGTCGAGGGTTCAGAGAGAGACTGGAAGACAGCGTGTGGGCAGGCGGGGCCTCGGGCAGGATGCCGGGCAGCTGCAGAGACCACCCGGCCCTGAGCAGCCAAAGCGATGGGGGCGGGGGGAGGCCACTGAGCAGCGGCGGACCTGGAGAGGCCCATGGTGGGAGGACACCTGAGACCTCCGCGCTCCGCGCACCGCCCCCTCCCCCCAACCCCCTGCACGCATGCCACGCCGGGGCGCTCTGACACTAGCTTCTCTGGAGTTTTGTCACTTGAATTTCTCTCCCTCTGCTCAACTGAGTGATGACAGTGTATTGAACAGCTAGGTCATTTCCAAATAAATTAAGCTTAGTGTTTCACAGGACACCCGGACATGTATGGAGAGACCAGCACGGATGCATGGACACCAACCTTGGTAACTGGACAACCAATGGGAAATTACTGTCTGACTCAGGAGAGAGAAAGAAACCCGAACAGATGGAATGAAATGAACAGAAAAACAAGCTTTGCAACTCACACCCTAATTCAATTACCAGAAAATAAACAACACTATAACCATTTTAGAAAAACTATAGACCTCTCCATGACCTTTGGTCGGGTGAGGAGTTCAAACACACAGCAAAAAAAAAACCAACTTTTCCAAGTCGTGAATATGTTAGTTCACACATTGACTTTTACATTGAAATGTGTAACAAATAAACTTAAAATCATTGACTCACTACATAAGCATGGAAGTATTTTAAACATAAAATATATTCTATAGTATTCAGGAAGCAATTTGCACATCTGTAAGTGTATCAGACCCCAAACTGGAACGTAGTGGAAGAGTCAGGATAGTCTAAAAATGAATCCCTAACTAAAAGGAACACACAGGATTACTGTAGATAAAAAAGGTTAAAGAAGAGAAGCTAGAAATCAGTCAATCAATGTCTTAGGGGTTAGCATAGAGTGACTAGCCTCTGCGTGACTCTTTAAATTTTTCATGTTTGCAGCTTCCAAATTTTCATGGTGAGAATAATACTTTCGCCTCCAAACCAGAGTGACTTGGGGACACAAAGGTAGAAGTCAATAATTTTCTTTGCCTATGTCCGAATATTTACAGTCAGAGGTAGAAAAGGAGGAGTCTGTCCCTTGTCTAGATGATGTCAATCCCCAGGTGTGGGATGTCTCCAGCCCAGGTTTAGCCAGAAATGTTCCACCAGTAAAGATTTCTCTGAGACCAAATGCTCCCTAGCCCTGGAAAAGACAATATCCCTTAAAACCAGAAGCTCTTGAGGGTCTTAGACCATTAGTTAACAAATACCGAGATACTGGAACTCGAATCAGCTGTGAGTCCCCCTGCAACACCCCAATCTTGCCCGTTCAAAAACCAGATGGATCTTACCGATTCGTCCAGGATCTAAGAGCTGTTAATGAAGCTGTGGTTCCCATCCACCCCATAGTCCCAAACCCATATACCCTCCTATCCCAAGTCCCAGGAAATGCCAAGTACTTCTCAGTCTTGGACCTTCAAGGTGCTTTCTTTTGCATTCCTCTCCATCCTGAATCCCAAAAACTCTTTGCTTTTGAGTGGCGGGACTTGGAAACAAGAGAGACCATACAACTCTCGACTGGACTCGACTACCCCAAGGGTTTAGGGACAGCCCTCATATCTTCGGGACTTCCTCGGGGAGAGAACTAAGGGAATTTAATTTAACAAAGAGTAGTCTAATACAGTATGTGGATGACTTGCTCATAGCAAGGCCAGATTTTACCAGCTCTCAAATGGACACTATTTAAAACGCTAACTTTCCTGTATGAAAAGGGTTATCGAGTATCCCCCAAGTAGGCTCAGATTAGCTTAACCCAAGTAAAATACCTTGGATTTATAATTATGGAGAGAAAAAGAATGCCTGACCCCGAGGGGAGATCCCTCATCTTAAATACCCCGTACCCCCAAAGAAAACAACAGCTTAGGGGATTTTTAGGAAGGACCGGGTTTTGCAGGATCTGGATTCCTAATTATGGCAATCTGGCCAGACCCCTATATGAAAATTTAAGGGGGAAAGAGGAAGAGCCACTCGACTGGCATGAGACCTGCAAGGTGGCCTTTAATGCCCTAAATGAGTCCATCACTACAGCCCCAGCTTTAGGCCTCCCCAACCTGGAGAAGCCTTTTAGACTCTATGTTTCTGGAAGGACAGGAACTGCTCTTGGGGTGTTAGGGCAGATGATGGGGCCCGTATTACAACCTGTGGCTATCTCTCAAAATAACTAGATGAGGTGGCCAGAGGGTGGCCCACTTGCCTCCGGGCAGTAGAAGCCACCGATTCAGGAGGCATCTCAGCTGACCCTGGGTCAGCCTACCACAGTGTATACACCTCACCGGGTGGAAGCAGTCTTGGAAAAGAAAGGGGACAGGTGGATGACAGGGGGAAGCATCACCCAATACCAAGCCCTCCTCCTTGACACTCCAGAAATAAAGTTGAGGGTCTGCCACACTTTAAATCCAGCAACCTTACTGCCAGATCCCCCTACCTCCCCTCTGGATCACCAATGCATACAAATCACAGACGAGTTATACTCTTCTCGCCGGGACCTATCAGAGACACCTTTATCTGACCCAGAGGAAAACTGGCACACAGATGGCAGCAGTTTTGTAGAAAAGGGAGAGAGGAAAGCAGGATATGCTGTAGCGAGCCTGGAAGAAACTAAGGAAAGTGGGTCTCTTCCCCCAGACACCTCAGCCCAGAAAGCTGAACTTTTTGCCCTGACAAGAGCTTTGGAGTTAGGAGAAGGAAAGAGGATTAATGTGTGTATGGACTCTAAGTATGCTTTCCTCATTCTGCATGCCCGTGCAGCAATTTGGAAAGAAAGAGGGATGCTCAGTGCCCGAAGCTCTGCTATTAAACACAAAGAGCTCATTCTCAGGCTCCTGGAGGCAGTCAAACTTCCTGCAAAATTAGCTGTCATCCACTGCAAGAGTCACCAAAAGGGGCAAGAAAAAGAGGCTCAGGGAAATAGGAAAGCTGATCAAGAGGCAGGACGAGCTCCGGGGAAGCTACCTCTGCCACTGCTATCTGCCCCCTTTTCCCCAAGGAAACCCTGACTCCAGATTTTACCCCATGGGGCATTCCCGATATGCTGAGCGGGGCTGGGAGATTGGGTCACATGGGTGGTTTCAGCCTGATCAGGCCCTAATAATACTCCCTGATTCTCAAATTTAAAACATTACTAACTCCTTACATAAGAGCACCCATTTTGGAAAAGATAATCTAGAAATCATGCTTAAGCCTATTCTCTCCCATCCCCAGTTAGCTAAGGTTGTTAAACAGGTCACACAAAATTGTGACACCTGTCTAAAAAATATCCCAAAAACGAGACCTCCTCTAATTACACCTGTCCAACATTGGGGATCATACCCAGGAGCGGACTGGCAAGTAGAATTTACAGCCATGCCCAAGACCTAAGGGTTTTCTTATTTGCTAGTCTTTATTGACATATTCACAGGATGGATCGAAGCGTTCCCTACTGAGACAGAGAGAGCTACAGAAGTCTGTAAAGCTCTGCTGAAGGAGATAGTGCCTAGGTTTGGGCTGCCTCGGTCACTTCAGAGTGACAACGGGCCCTCACTTACAGCCACGATACCCCAGAACCTAGCCGCATGCTTAGGCATAAAATACCGGCTCCACTCATCCTGGAGGCCTCAAGCTTCAGGAAAGGTAGAGAGAGCCAACCAGACTCTTAAAAGGGCTCTGGCTAATCTATGTCAAGAAAGACATAATAAGTGGACACATATGCTGCCCATAGCCCTCATGAGGCTACGGATATCCCCCAAACGGCCACTATTGTTAAGTCCTTATGAAATGATGTATGGACGTCCATTCTGAACTTCTGATTTGTTTTTTGACGCGGATGCCAATACACTCTTAAAACATATAATTGACCTGGGAAGGTTTCAACAAGAACTCCAACGGTATGGAGAACAAACCACAGGAAGACTTGAAAAATCCCCAGGTAAAGCCAGGGGATCAAGTATCAGTAAAGACCTGGCAAGAAAAAGGGAGTCCAAACCAGCTGTCCGAGAAATGGACAGGGCCATATCAGGTTGTTCTAGTGACTTCAACTGCTGTAAAAGTGAAGGGTCTATCTGCCTGGGTCCGCAATTCTAGAATAAAACCCTATGGCCTACAGGAGGGGGAGACAGAAACTGAGACTCCAAAGCCAGAGGACAGCTATTCCTGTGAACCTGTTGAAGATCTCAGGCTCTTGTTCAAGCAGAACCCCATCAATCCTGCCTCAGATAAGTAAAATGCATCATATGATGTTCTTCCTCTTTCTAATCATATCTCCCTGTATGGCTATTGATCTCTCCCTAAACGAGGCATGTTCACTTGCAAACCACACTGCTTCTCAACTCAAGCTAAGCAGCCCGGGCTGCATCTGCATTAATGACAAAGGTTGGGGGTATGTCCAACCCATCCCAGGGTATCAATATCATAGGCCCACCCTTCCAGCCGAGCTATGGGCTGTTACTCAGCGCCCCCATGTGATCGTAATATGGCCTTTTGGGAAAAGGGGGAAAAAAAACTTCATGTCTTGGTACCAGCAACAACTGTCTCTATTTACCCCCTGGATGACATCTGCAATCCCACCTGAGCCCTTATTTTCTCTCATGACTAACATCCCCCAAGTGACCTTCCCTATCTGTCTAAAAAGCCACTCCCTAACAGGGGTGTCAGTGAGAAATCTAGACGACTCACAATGTGGGGTGACCGTCACTGTTGAAAATGACGGGAAAAACCGGGAGAGGCCCTGCAGCTGGGAGACCAGCCGACGACACCCCCGGCCAGCACGCGCCTGGACCGGCCCGGGGCACTTCCTGGACCCCGAGCTGCCTGGCGAGGCTGCGGGATCTCTGGCGGGGGTTGGGGAGGGGGGTGGCTTGAGCGGGGAGGACGTCTCGGTGCCCCCTCACCCCCCGCCCCCCACCATCCCGTTCGCTGCTCAGGGTCACTTGGCTCCGGAGGAGCGGGGCGTCGGCCCGGGGCCGCGGTCCCCGGAGCCTCCTGCGGGCTTAGGGACAGCCCAGCCGGGGCCCCAGGCGCCCATCCTGCCGGCTGTGCAAACCCCCTGGAGCGCCTCAGCCCCGCCCTGTCCCCAAACCGAGGCCCGCCCTGCCCCCACGCCACGGGCCCAGCACAGGACCTTCCTGAGAGAGCGGACGAGCGACAGCCAGGCACACGGACAGGCACTCGCACGCAACCACGCCAGCTGAGACAGAGGCAGAATGAGACGAGGGTTCAGAGAGACACCGGAAGACAGCGTGTGGGCAGGGGGGGCCTCGGGCAGGATGCCGGGCAGCTGCAGAGACCTCCCGGCCCTGAGCAGCAAACGCGATGGGGGCGGGGGGAGGCTGCCGAGCAGAGGCAGGCCTGGAGAGGTCCAGGTTGGGAGGGCACCTGAGATATCCGCGGTCCGCGCTCCGCCCACCCCAACCCCCTGAACGCACGCGCCTCTCCGACAAAAGCTTCTCCGGAGTTTGATCACCTGAATTTCTATCCTTGTGCTCAACTGAGTGATGACAGTATATTGCACAGCTAGGTCATTTCCAAATAAATTAAGCTTATTGTTTCCCAGGACACCCGGACATGAATGCAGAGACCAGCACGGATGCATGGACACCAACCTTGGTAACTGGACAACCAATGGGAAATTATTGTCTGACTCAGGAGAGAGAAAGAAACCCGAACAGATGGAAAAAATGAACAGAAACACAAACTTTGCAACTCACACCCCAATTCAATTACCGAAAAAAACAACAACACTATAACCATTTTAGAAAACAATAGACCTCTCCATGACCTTTGGTCCAGTGAGGAGTTCTTACGCACAACAAAAAAAGCCACCTTTTCCAAATCGAAAATATGTTAGTTCACACATTGACTTTTACATTGAAATGTGTAACAAATAAACTTAAAATCATTGACTCACTACATACGCATGGAAGTATTTTAAACATAGAATATGTTCTATAGTATTCAGGAAGCACTTGGCACAACTGTAAGTGTATCAGACCCCAAACTGGAACTTAATGGAAGAGTCAGGATAGTCTAAAAATGAATCCCTAACTAAAAGGAATACACAGGATTACGTAGATCAAAAAGGTTAAAGAAGAGAAACTAGAAATCAGTCAATAAATGTTTTAGGGGTTAGCCTAGAGTGACTAGCCTCTGCGTTACTTTTTAAATTTTTCATGTTTGCATCTTCCAAATTTTCCATGCTGAGAATAATACTTTCATATCAGTTTCGAGATCAGTCTCACACTAAAGACAGTAAGAGTGGAATAAGAAATAAGAAATGCTTGGGGTGGGGGGGAAGAAATGCTTGAACTAAAGGTGGTACTGATGAAATTATTTGCAGGGCAGCCAAGGAGTCACAGATGTAGAGAACAGACTTATGGACACTGGCAGGTGTGAGGAAGAAGAGGGTGAGATGAATGCAGAGGAACATGGAAACATAGTACCATACGTTAAAAGAGATGCCAATGCAATTTGCTGTATGACTCAGGGGACTCAAACAGGGGCTCTGCAACAAGCTAGAGGGGTGGAACGGAGAGGAGGAGATGGGAGAGAGGTTCAGGAGGGAGGAGACATATGTATACCTGTGGCTCATTCACGTTGATGTTTGGCAACAAAATTCTGTAAAACAAGTATCCTTCAATTGAAAGAAAAAGTCATGTTTGGACTTACCAAACAAGGTCTTGTGTACTTCTAGCATGGCCTTCTGTTTCGTGCTGCCATCCTTAATTCATTCTTCCATATCATTAAAGAGACTAGTCAAGTTTTTGCCAAAAACATCTTGAGCTCCTGCATCATGCTGATCAACTGCCTTCTCTCGATCCAGTATAGAATGGAGACCAAAGAAACCTTTTGTCGTTTCTTCAAGTGATTGAAGCCACTCTATGTGATTTTAAAAAATAAATGTGGATAAGATGGATATGACCAAAGCAATCTAATGACAATATCTGTGCTTCATTAAAGATCTGCAGAGAACTAGTAAATTTTTTGTTTCGTATCAGAAGAATTTTTTAAATCCACACCAACATTTCTTTCGCGTCCGCTAGCCATCTAGACAAGGAAAACTGATTTTACCAAACAATGTCCCTAGTTCTGCCCCCTCACCGTTTTTTACCCAATATGTGTTACTCAGGCAGGAGACCCTGGTTCAATTCCTGGGTCAGGAAGATCTGCTGGAGAAGGGATAGGCTACCCACTCCAGTATTAGTGGGCTTCCCTTGTGGCTCAGTTGGTAAAGAATCATTCCTCTGTACCAAGAGTAGCTCAACTCCTCTCAAAGAAAATACAGGATGGTAGTAACTATGCAGGACAAAGCTGATTCTCTATATTTATAGTACTCACTCATGAGCTTGACAGAGGTCCTAGATCTGTTATCACATTTTTTTTTTTTTAAGTGATATCTGCATGTGCAGGTGAAAGTGGATCAGTTCGTGCCTGACTCTTTGCGGCCCCAAGGACTATACAGTCCATAGAATTCTCTAGGCCAGAATACTGGAGTGGGTAGCCTATCCTTTCTCCAGCGGATCTTCCCGACCCAGGACTCAAAGCGGGGTCTCCTGCGTTGCAGGCAGATTCTTTAGCAACTGAGCTAGTAGGGCTTCACTGGTGGCTCAGTTACTAAAGAATATCTGCATAACTTTCTATCGATTTGGAATTAGAAATCTGTCTGTGAGCAGGGCTGGTCATAAGCAGCTTCTGTGAGAAAACAGAAGCATGTCTGCCTGACTTGCTTCTCTGGGGAGCTTTCACTGTTCTTGCGCTAGTGCACATGGCAAGTTTCTAAGTGAGAAAGTAATGGCTACTATCACAGCTGGCCACTGAGGTACTTAATGGCAGAGGCAATCCCAGCTCTGCCAAGCAGTAGACATCACGAAATCCGCTATTGTCATTGTAGCCAAGTTTCGTGAATTTGTGGTGTTATTTGCTGTGTTCTTCAAGAAGATGCCTTCGCCCTGCCAGTAAGACATATTTCCATAACACACAGCCATGCACTCAATCGATGTGCATCCTCCAGTAAAGCCCAGCCCCGATGTCTTAGAGGAGCCTCTCTGCCCATTGTCATAAACCAGTCTAATTTTGTGTGAGACCGTGAAAACTCAGTGTCTTTATTACGCTTGTGCTTCTGACGGGAGGTCTGAGAAGGCACTTCTGAAGGTTTATTCCTACCAGTCGTTGTCATATTTATCGAGTCTTTATTTTATATTTTTTTCTTATTTTTTACTTCTACCAGTTTCTTGCTACCAGCCCGTCTCCCTCCACCCTCGTGCACACACGGTCAGTCATGGAATCCCGTGGACTTCAGCCCGCCAGACTCCTCTGCCCATGGAGTTTTCCAGGCAAGAATACTGGAGTGGGTTGGCATTTCCTTCTCCATGTGTGGAGTCTTTAAAGATTCCATCACTGAGGTGTTGCTTCTCCACTTGTACATGCCCTTCCTCCCTAAGTGCAGTAGAAGTCATCCCCACTTCCCAACATGTCTGTCTTCCGTCCTCTGGAGTATGTATTGCTTGAGCTCACCACAGCGTCAGGATAGTCTAGAAACCCTTCTGATTGCAGTCTCTTCGGGAGGTTACAAGTGCTTCAAACCTCAGAATTTTACAAAGCACTTTTTACGACCTCAGCTGAAAGGGAAGTCAACACTCAGTGACAGTCACAGGCTTCCATGGCCCGGACTTGATTATGGGCTGTGCTTTCATAATCATCGTGTTTCCGATACCAGCTAAGATGTCACTGAGAAATTTTTTTCTTTCTCATCATTTTATCTTTCATGTTTATTTAGATATATTATGGGTTTTCCTATATATCTTCCCTTAGGGATGAGGGTCTGAAGTCAGTAGAACTTACTACAACTGATTTCCAGTTAGCTGTGTTAGGACAGGAAAAAGAATGACCAGCTGCTGGATTCTTAAGATTATGTATGAAAATATGATTCGTTTTACTGTGTGAAGTCATCTGATTCTAACTTTCTGAAGTAGGCATTCAGAAAAATCAAAAAAAATCGCCTAACTACTAGGCGGTCTCCCATCCAAGTACTGACCAGGCCCGACCCTGCTCAGTTTCCCAGATCAGAGGAGAGAGGGCACGTTCAGGGTGGTATGGCCTTAGACCGAGGCGGCTGCCAGGCGCTGCAGGAGCCCCGCGTTGCGCCTCCCTTGCGGTCTGACCTGCCCGTCGGGCCTGGGGCTGCAGTTCTCGAGCGGGCTCGCGCTGCACTTGAGCCGCACGACCCGCGACTGGACGCCGGCCGGCCAGAGCCTGCAGCTCGGCGGCCAGCGGAGGGCGCCCCCGCTCCGCACACCGCGAGCCCAAGCCAGCACCAGTCTGGCCCGGCCGGCCGGGGCCTGGCGTGCCTGCGGAACCTGGGGTGGGGGGAGGGGGGGGGTAGAACAGCGAGGACATCTCGGTGCCCCCTCACCCCCTGTCACCCACCATCCCGTTCGCTGCTCAGCGTCAGGTGGCTCCGGACGAGGGGAGCTTCGGCCCGGGTCTGCAGTTCCCGGAGACTTCTGGAGCTTAGGGGCAGCCCAGCCGGGGCCCCAGGCTCCCATCCTGCCGGCTGTGCAAACCCCCTGGAGTGCCTCAGCCCCGCCCTGTCCCCAAACCGAGGCCCGCCCTGCCCCCACGCCACGGGCCCAGCACAGGACCTTCCTGAGAGAGCGGACGAGCGACAGCCAGGCACACGGACAGGCACTCGCACGCACCCACGCCAGGTGAGACAGAGGCAGAAAGAGTCGAGGGTTCAGAGAGAGACTGGAAGACAGCGTGTGGGCAGGCGGGGCCTCGGGCAGGATGCCGGGCAGCTGCAGAGACCACCCGGCCCTGAGCAGCCAAAGCGATGGGGGCGGGGGGAGGCCACTGAGCAGCGGCGGACCTGGAGAGGCCCATGGTGGGAGGACACCTGAGACCTCCGCGCTCCGCGCACCGCCCCCTCCCCCCAACCCCCTGCACGCATGCCACGCCGGGGCGCTCTGACACTAGCTTCTCTGGAGTTTTGTCACTTGAATTTCTCTCCCTCTGCTCAACTGAGTGATGACAGTGTATTGAACAGCTAGGTCATTTCCAAATAAATTAAGCTTAGTGTTTCACAGGACACCCGGACATGTATGGAGAGACCAGCACGGATGCATGGACACCAACCTTGGTAACTGGACAACCAATGGGAAATTACTGTCTGACTCAGGAGAGAGAAAGAAACCCGAACAGATGGAATGAAATGAACAGAAAAACAAGCTTTGCAACTCACACCCTAATTCAATTACCAGAAAATAAACAACACTATAACCATTTTAGAAAAACTATAGACCTCTCCATGACCTTTGGTCGGGTGAGGAGTTCAAACACACAGCAAAAAAAAAACCAACTTTTCCAAGTCGTGAATATGTTAGTTCACACATTGACTTTTACATTGAAATGTGTAACAAATAAACTTAAAATCATTGACTCACTACATAAGCATGGAAGTATTTTAAACATAAAATATATTCTATAGTATTCAGGAAGCAATTTGCACATCTGTAAGTGTATCAGACCCAAAACTGGAACGTAGTGGAAGAGTCAGGATAGTCTAAAAATGAATCCCTAACTAAAAGGAACACACAGGATTACTGTAGATAAAAAAGGTTAAAGAAGAGAAGCTAGAAATCAGTCAATCAATGTCTTAGGGGTTAGCATAGAGTGACTAGCCTCTGCGTGACTCTTTAAATTTTTCATGTTTGCAGCTTCCAAATTTTCATGGTGAGAATAATACTTTCGCCTCCAAACCAGAGTGACTTGGGGACACAAAGGTAGAAGTCAATAATTTTCTTTGCCTATGTCCGAATATTTACAGTCAGAGGTAGAAAAGGAGGAGTCTGTCCCTTGTCTAGATGATGTCAATCCCCAGGTGTGGGATGTCTCCAGCCCAGGTTTAGCCAGAAATGTTCCACCAGTAAAGATTTCTCTGAGACCAAATGCTCCCTAGCCCTGGAAAAGACAATATCCCTTAAAACCAGAAGCTCTTGAGGGTCTTAGACCATTAGTTAACAAATACCGAGATACTGGAACTCGAATCAGCTGTGAGTCCCCCTGCAACACCCCAATCTTGCCCGTTCAAAAACCAGATGGATCTTACCGATTCGTCCAGGATCTAAGAGCTGTTAATGAAGCTGTGGTTCCCATCCACCCCATAGTCCCAAACCCATATACCCTCCTATCCCAAGTCCCAGGAAATGCCAAGTACTTCTCAGTCTTGGACCTTCAAGGTGCTTTCTTTTGCATTCCTCTCCATCCTGAATCCCAAAAACTCTTTGCTTTTGAGTGGCGGGACTTGGAAACAAGAGAGACCATACAACTCTCGACTGGACTCGACTACCCCAAGGGTTTATGGACAGCCCTCATATCTTCGGGACTTCCTCGGGGAGAGAACTAAGGGAATTAACTTTAACAAACAGTAGTCTAATACAGTATGTGGATGACTTGCTCATAGCAAGGCCAGATTTTACCAGCTCTCAAATGGACACTATTTAAAACACTAACTTTCCTGTATGAAAAGGGTTATCGAGTATCCCCCAAGTAGGCTCAGATTAGCTTAACCCAAGTAAAATACCTTGGATTTATAATTACGGAGAGAAAAAGAATGCCTGACCCCGAGGGGAGATCCCTCATCTTAAATACCCCGTACCCCCAAACAAAACAACAGCTTAGGGGATTTTTAGGAAGGACCAGGTTTTGCAGGATCTGGATTCCTAATTATGGCAATCTGGCCAGACCCCTATATGAAAATTTAAGGGGGAAAGAGGAAGAGCCACTCGACTGGCATGAGACCTGCAAGGTGGCCTTTAATGCCCTAAATGAGTCCATCACTACAGCCCCAGCTTTAGGCCTCCCCAACCTGGAGAAGCCTTTTAGACTCTATGTTTCTGGAAGGACAGGAACTGCTCTTGGGGTGTTAGGGCAGATGATGGGGCCCGTATTACAACCTGTGGCTATCTCTCAAAATAACTAGATGAGGTGGCCAGAGGGTGGCCCACTTGCCTCCGGGCAGTAGAAGCCACCGATTCAGGAGGCATCTCAGCTGACCCTGGGTCAGCCTACCACAGTGTATACACCTCACCGGGTGGAAGCAGTCTTGGAAAAGAAAGGGGACAGGTGGATGACAGGGGGAAGCATCACCCAATACCAAGCCCTCCTCCTTGACACTCCAGAAATAAAGTTGAGGGTCTGCCACACTTTAAATCCAGCAACCTTACTGCCAGATCCCCCTACCTCCCCTCTGGATCACCAATGCATACAAATCACAGACGAGTTATACTCTTCTCGCCGGGACCTATCAGAGACACCTTTATCTGACCCAGAGGAAAACTGGCACACAGATGGCAGCAGTTTTGTAGAAAAGGGAGAGAGGAAAGCAGGATATGCTGTAGCGAGCCTGGAAGAAACTAAGGAAAGTGGGTCTCTTCCCCCAGACACCTCAGCCCAGAAAGCTGAACTTTTTGCCCTGACAAGAGCTTTGGAGTTAGGAGAAGGAAAGAGGATTAATGTGTGTATGGACTCTAAGTATGCTTTCCTCATTCTGCATGCCCGTGCAGCAATTTGGAAAGAAAGAGGGATGCTCAGTGCCCGAAGCTCTGCTATTAAACACAAAGAGCTCATTCTCAGGCTCCTGGAGGCAGTCAAACTTCCTGCAAAATTAGCTGTCATCCACTGCAAGAGTCACCAAAAGGGGCAAGAAAAAGAGGCTCAGGGAAATAAGAAAGCTGATCAAGAGGCAGGACGAGCTGCCGGGGAAGCTACCTCTGCCACTGCTATCTGCCCCCTTTTCCCCAAGGAAACCCTGACTCCAGATTTTACCCCATGGGGCATTCCCGATATGCTGAGCGGGGCTGGGAGACTGGGTCACATGGGTGGTTTCAGCCTGATCAGGCCCTAATAATACTCCCTGATTCTCAAATTTAAAACATTACTAACTCCTTACATAAGAGCACCCATTTTGGAAAAGATAATCTAGAAATCATGCTTAAGCCTATTCTCTCCCATCCCCAGTTAGCTAAGGTTGTTAAACAGGTCACACAAAATTGTGACACCTGTCTAAAAAATATCCCAAAAACGAGACCTCCTCTAATTACACCTGTCCAACATCGGGGATCATACCCAGGAGCGGACTGGCAAGTAGAATTTACAGCCATGCCCAAGACCTAAGGGTTTTCTTATTTGCTAGTCTTTATTGACATATTCACAGGATGGATCGAAGCGTTCCCTACTGAGACAGAGAGAGCTACAGAAGTCTGTAAAGCTCTGCTGAAGGAGATAGTGCCTAGGTTTGGGCTGCCTCGGTCACTTCAGAGTGACAACGGGCCCTCACTTACAGCCACGATACCCCAGAACCTAGCCGCATGCTTAGGCATAAAATACCGGCTCCACTCATCCTGGAGGCCTCAAGCTTCAGGAAAGGTAGAGAGAGCCAACCAGACTCTTAAAAGGGCTCTGGCTAATCTATGTCAAGAAAGACATAATAAGTGGACACATATGCTGCCCATAGCCCTCATGAGGCTACGGATATCCCCCAAACGGCCACTATTGTTAAGTCCTTATGAAATGATGTATGGACGTCCATTCTGAACTTCTGATTTGTTTTTTGACGCGGATGCCAATACACTCTTAAAACATATAATTGACCTGGGAAGGTTTCAACAAGAACTCCAACGGTATGGAGAACAAACCACAGGAAGACTTGAAAAATCCCCAGGTAAAGCCAGGGGATCAAGTATCAGTAAAGACCTGGCAAGAAAAAGGGAGTCCAAACCAGCTGTCCGAGAAATGGACAGGGCCATATCAGGTTGTTCTAGTGACTTCAACTGCTGTAAAAGTGAAGGGTCTATCTGCCTGGGTCCGCAATTCTAGAATAAAACCCTATGGCCTACAGGAGGGGGAGACAGAAACTGAGACTCCAAAGCCAGAGGACAGCTATTCCTGTGAACCTGTTGAAGATCTCAGGCTCTTGTTCAAGCAGAACCCCATCAATCCTGCCTCAGATAAGTAAAATGCATCATATGATGTTCTTCCTCTTTCTAATCATATCTCCCTGTATGGCTATTGATCTCTCCCTAAACGAGGCATGTTCACTTGCAAACCACACTGCTTCTCAACTCAACCTAAGCAGCCCGGGCTGCATCTGCATTAATGACAAAGGTTGGGGGTATGTCCAACCCATCCCAGGGTATCAATATCAAAGGCCCACCCTTCCAGCCAAGCTATGGGCTGTTACTCAGCGCCCCCATGTGGTCGTAATATGGCCTTTTGGGAAAAGGGGGAAAAAAAACTTCATGTCTTGGTACCAGCAACAACTGTCTCTATTTACCCCCTGGATGACATCTGCAATCCCACCTGAGCCCTTATTTTCTCTCATGACTAACATCCCCCAAGTGACCTTCCCTATCTGTCTAAAAAGCCACTCCCTAACAGGGGTGTCAGTGAGAAATCTAGACGACTCACAATGTGGGGTGACCGTCACTGTTGAAAATGACGGGAAAAACCGGGAGAGGCCCTGCAGCTGGGAGACCAGCCGACGACACCCCCGGCCAGCACGCGCCTGGACCGGCCCGGGGCACTTCCTGGACCCCGAGCTGCCTGGCGAGGCTGCGGGATCTCTGGCGGGGGTTGGGGAGGGGGGTGGCTTGAGCGGGGAGGACGTCTCGGTGCCCCCTCACCCCCCGCCCCCCACCATCCCGTTCGCTGCTCAGGGTCACGTGGCTCCGGAGGAGCGGGGCGTCGGCCCGGGGCCGCGGTCCCCGGAGCCTCCTGCGGGCTTAGGGACAGCCCAGCCGGGGCCCCAGGCGCCCATCCTGCCGGCTGTGCAAACCCCCTGGAGTGCCTCAGCCCCGCCCTGTCCCCAAACCGAGGCCCGCCCTGCCCCCACGCCACGGGCCCAGCACAGGACCTTCCTGAGAGAGCGGACGAGCGACAGCCAGGCACACGGACAGGCACTCGCACGCAACCACGCCAGCTGAGACAGAGGCAGAATGAGACGAGGGTTCAGAGAGACACCGGAAGACAGCGTGTGGGCAGGGGGGGCCTCGGGCAGGATGCCGGGCAGCTGCAGAGACCTCCCGGCCCTGAGCAGCAAACGCGATGGGGGCAGGGGGAGGCTGCCGAGCAGAGGCAGGCCTGGAGAGGTCCAGGTTGGGAGGGCACCTGAGATATCCGCGGTCCGCGCTCCGCCCACCCCAACCCCCTGAACGCACGCGCCTCTCCGACAAAAGCTTCTCCGGAGTTTGATCACCTGAATTTCTATCCTTGTGCTCAACTGAGTGATGACAGTATATTGCACAGCTAGGTCATTTCCAAATAAATTAAGCTTATTGTTTCACAGGACACCCGGACAAGAATGCAGAGACCAGCACGGATGCATGGACACCAACCTTGGTAACTGGACAACCAATGGGAAATTATTGTCTGACTCAGGAGAGAGAAAGAAACCCGAACAGATGGAAAAAATGAACAGAAACACAAACTTTGCAACTCACACCCCAATTCATTTACCGAAAAAAACAACAACACTATAACCATTTTAGAAAACAATAGACCTCTCCATGACCTTTGGTCCAGTGAGGAGTTCTTACACACAACAAAAAAAGCCACCTTTTCCAAATCGAAAATATGTTAGTTCACACATTGACTTTTACATTGAAATGTGTAACAAATAAACTTAAAATCATTGACTCACTACATACGCATGGAAGTATTTTAAACATAAAATATGTTCTATAGTATTCAGGAAGCACTTGGCACATCTGTAAGTGTATCAGACCCCAAACTGGAACTTAATGGAAGAGTCAGGATAGTCTAAAAATGAATCCCTAACTAAAAGGAATACACAGGATTACGTAGATCAAAAAGGTTAAAGAAGAGAAACTAGAAATCAGTCAATAAATGTTTTAGGGGTTAGCCTAGAGTGACTAGCCTCTGCATTACTTTTTAAATTTTTCATGTTTGCATCTTCCAAATTTTCCATGCTGAGAATAATACTTTCATATCAGTTTCGAGATCAGTCTCACACTAAAGACAGTAAGAGTGGAATAAGAAATAAGAAATGCTTGGGGTGGGGGGGAAGAAATGCTTGAACTAAAGGTGGTACTGATGAAATTATTTGCAGGGCAGCCAAGGAGTCACAGATGTAGAGAACAGACTTATGGACACTGGCAGGTGTGAGGAAGAAGAGGGTGAGATGAATGCAGAGGAACATGGAAACATAGTACCATACGTTAAAAGAGATGCCAATGCAATTTGCTGTATGACTCAGGGGACTCAAACAGGGGCTCTGCAACAAGCTAGAGGGGTGGAACGGAGAGGAGGAGATGGGAGAGAGGTTCAGGAGGGAGGAGACATATGTATACCTGTGGCTCATTCACGTTGATGTTTGGCAACAAAATTCTGTAAAACAAGTATCCTTCAATTGAAAGAAAAAGTCATGTTTGGACTTACCAAACAAGGTCTTGTGTACTTCTAGCATGGCCTTCTGTTTCGTGCTGCCATCCTTAATTCATTCTTCCATATCATTAAAGAGACTAGTCAAGTTTTTGCCAAAAACATCTTGAGCTCCTGCATCATGCTGATCAACTGCCTTCTCTCGATCCAGTATAGAATGGAGACCAAAGAAACCTTTTGTCGTTTCTTCAAGTGATTGAAGCCACTCTATGTGATTTTAAAAAATAAATGTGGATAAGACGGATATGACCAAAGCAATCTAATGACAATATCTGTGCTTCATTAAAGATCTGCAGAGAACTAGTAAATTTTTTGTTTCGTATCAGAAGAATTTTTTAAATCCACACCAACATTTCTTTCGCGTCCGCTAGCCATCTAGACAAGGAAAACTGATTTTACCAATCAATGTCCCTAGTTCTGCCCCCTCACCGTTTTTTACCCAATATGTGTTACTCAGGCAGGAGACCCTGGTTCAATTCCTGGGTCAGGAAGATCTGCTGGAGAAGGGATAGGCTACCCACTCCAGTATTAGTGGGCTTCCCTTGTGGCTCAGTTGGTAAAGAATCATTCCTCTGTACCAAGAGTAGCTCAACTCCTCTCAAAGCAAATACAGGATGGTAGTAACTATGCAGGACAAAGCTGATTCTCTATATTTATAGTACTCACTCATGAGCTTGACAGAGGTCCTAGATCTGTTACCACATTTTTTTTTTTTAAGTGATATCTGCATGTGCAGGTGAAAGTGGCTCAGTTCGTGCCTGACTCTTTGCGGCCCCAAGGACTATACAGTCCATAGAATTCTCTAGGCCAGAATACTGGAGTGGGTAGCCTATCCTTTCTCCAGCGGATCTTCCCGACCCAGGACTCAAAGCGGGGTCTCCTGCGTTGCAGGCAGATTCTTTAGCAACTGAGCTAGTAGGGCTTCACTGGTGGCTCAGTTGCTAAAGAATATCTGCATAACTTTCTATCGATTTGGAATTAGAAATCTGTCTGTGAGCAGGGCTGGTCATAAGCAGCTTCTGTGAGAAAACAGAAGCATGTCTGCCTGACTTGCTTCTCTGGGGAGCTTTCACTGTTCTTGCGCTAGTGCACATGGCAAGTTTCTAAGTGAGAAAGTAATGGCTACTATCACAGCTGGCCACTGAGTTACTTAATGGCAGAGGCAATCTCAGCTCTGCCAAGCAGTAGACATCACGAAATCAGCTATTGTCATTGTAGCCAAGTTTCGTGAATTTGTGGTGTTATTTGCTGTGTTCTTCAAGAAGATGCCTTCGCCCTGCCAGTAAGACATATTTCCATAACACACAGCCATGTACTCAATCGATGTGCATCCTCCAGTAAAGCCCAGCCCCGATGTCTTAGAGGAGCCTCTCTGCCCATTGTCATAAACCAGTCTAATTTTGTGTGAGACCGTGAAAACTCAGTGTCTTTATTACGCTTGTGCTTCTGACGGGAGGTCTGAGAAGGCACTTCTGAAGGTTTATTCCTACCAGTCGTTGTCATATTTATCGAGTCTTTATTTTATATTTTTTTCTTATTTTTTACTTCTACCAGTTTCTTGCTACCAGCCCGTCTCCCTCCACCCTCGTGCACACACGGTCAGTCATGGAATCCCGTGGACTTCAGCCCGCCAGACTCCTCTGCCCATGGAGTTTTCCAGGCAAGAATACTGGAGTGGGTTGCCATTTCCTTCTCCATGTGTGGAGTCTTTAAAGATTCCATCACTGAGGTGTTGCTTCTCCACTTGTACATGCCCTTCCTCCCTAAGTGCAGTAGAAGTCATCCCCAATTCCCAACATGTCTGTCTTCCGTCCTCTGGAGTATGTATTGCTTGAGCTCACCACAGCGTCAGGATAGTCTAGAAACCCTTCTGATTGCAGTCTCTTCGGGAGGTTACAAGTGCTTCAAACCTCAGAATTTTACAAAGCACTTTTTACGACCTCAGCTGAAAGGGAAGTCAACACTCAGTGACAGTCACAGGCTTCCATGGCCTGGACTTGATTATGGGCTGTGCTTTCATAATCATCGTGTTTCCGATACCAGCTAAGATGTCACTGAGAAATTTTTTTCTTTCTCATCATTTTATCTTTCATGTTTATTTAGATATATTATGGGTTTTCCTATATATCTTCCCTTAGGGATGAGGGTCTGAAGTCAGTAGAACTTACTACAACTGATTTCCAGTTAGCTGTGTTAGGACAGGAAAAAGAATGACCAGCTGCTGGATTCTTAAGACTATGTATGAAAATATGATTCGTTTTACTGTGTGAAGTCATCTGATTCTAACTTTCTGAAGTAGGCATTCAGAAAAATCAAAAAAAATCGCCTAACTACTAGGCGGTCTCCCATCCAAGTACTGACCAGGCCCGACCCTGCTCAGTTTCCCAGATCAGAGGAGAGAGGGCATGTTCAGGGTGGTATGGCCTTAGACCGAGGCGGCTGCCAGGCGCTACAGGAGCCCCGCGTTGCGCCTCCCTTGCGGTCTGACCTGCCGGTCAGGCATGGGGCTGCAGTTCTCGAGTGGGCTCGCACTGCACTTGAGCCGCACGACCCGCGACTGGACTCCGGCCGGCCAGAGCCTGCAGCTCGGCGGCCAGCGGAGGGCGCCCCCGCTCCGCACACCGCGAGCCCAAGCCAGCACCAGTCTGGCCCGGCCGGCCGGGGCCTGGCGTGCCTGCGGAACCTGGGGTGGGGGGAGGGGGGGTGGGTAGAGCAGCGAGGACATCTCGGTGCCCCCTCACCCCCTGTCACCCACCATCCCGTTCGCTGCTCAGGGTCAGGTGGCTCCGGACGAGGGGAGCTTCGGCCCGGGTCTGCAGTTCCCGGAGCCTTCTGGAGCTTAGGGGCAGCCCAGCCGGGGCCCCAGGCTCCCATCCTGCCGGCTGTGCAAACCCCCTGGTGTGCCTCAGCCCCCGCCCTGTCCCCAAACCGAGGCCCGCCCTGCCCCCACGCCACGGGCCCAGCACAGGACCTTCCTGAGAGAGCGGACGAGCGACAGCCAGGCACACGGACAGGCACTCGCACGCACCCACGCCAGGTGAGACAGAGGCAGAAAGAGTCGAGGGTTCAGAGAGAGACTGGAAGACAGCGTGTGGGCAGAGGTGGCCTCGGGCAGGATGCCGGGCAGCTGCAGAGACCACCCGGCCCTGAGCAGCCAAAGCGATGGGGGCGGGGGGAGGCCACTGAGCAGCGGCGGACCTGGAGAGGCCCATGGTGGGAGGACACCTGAGACCTCCGCGCTCCGCGCACCGCCCCCTCCCCCCAACCCCCTGCACGCATGCCACGCCGGGGCGCTCTGACACTAGCTTCTCTGGAGTTTTGTCACTTGAATTTCTCTCCCTCTGCTCAACTGAGTGATGACAGTGTATTGAACAGCTAGGTCATTTCCAAATAAATTAAGCTTAGTGTTTCACAGGACACCCGGACATGTATGGAGAGACCAGCACGGATGCATGGACACCAACCTTGGTAACTGGACAACCAATGGGAAATTACTGTCTGACTCAGGAGAGAGAAAGAAACCCGAACAGATGGAATGAAATGAACAGAAAAACAAGCTTTGCAACTCACACCCTAATTCAATTACCAGAAAATAAACAACACTATAACCATTTTAGAAAAACTATAGACCTCTCCATGACCTTTGGTCGGGTGAGGAGTTCAAACACACAGCAAAAAAAAAACCAACTTTTCCAAGTCGTGAATATGTTAGTTCACACATTGACTTTTACATTGAAATGTGTAACAAATAAACTTAAAATCATTGACTCACTACATAAGCATGGAAGTATTTTAAACATAAAATATATTCTATAGTATTCAGGAAGCAATTTGCACATCTGTAAGTGTATCAGACCCAAAACTGGAACGTAGTGGAAGAGTCAGGATAGTCTAAAAATGAATCCCTAACTAAAAGGAACACACAGGATTACTGTAGATAAAAAAGGTTAAAGAAGAGAAGCTAGAAATCAGTCAATCAATGTCTTAGGGGTTAGCATAGAGTGACTAGCCTCTGCGTGACTCTTTAAATTTTTCATGTTTGCAGCTTCCACATTTTCCATGGTGAGAATAATACTTTCGCCTCCAAACCAGAGTGACTTGGGGACACAAAGGTAGAAGTCAATAATTTTCTTTGCCTATGTCCGAATATTTACAGTCAGAGGTAGAAAAGGAGGAGTCTGTCCCTTGTCTAGATGATGTCAATCCCCAGGTGTGGGATGTCTCCAGCCCAGGTTTAGCCAGAAATGTTCCACCAGTAAAGATTTCTCTGAGACCAAATGCTCCCTAGCCCTGGAAAAGACAATATCCCTTAAAACCAGAAGCTCTTGAGGGTCTTAGACCATTAGTTAACAAATACCGAGATACTGGAACTCGAATCAGCTGTGAGTCCCCCTGCAACACCCCAATCTTGCCCGTTCAAAAACCAGATGGATCTTACCGATTCGTCCAGGATCTAAGAGCTGTTAATGAAGCTGTGGTTCCCATCCACCCCATAGTCCCAAACCCATATACCCTCCTATCCCAAGTCCCAGGAAATGCCAAGTACTTCTCAGTCTTGGACCTTCAAGGTGCTTTCTTTTGCATTCCTCTCCATCCTGAATCCCAAAAACTCTTTGCTTTTGAGTGGCGGGACTTGGAAACAAGAGAGACCATACAACTCTCGACTGGACTCGACTACCCCAAGGGTTTAGGGACAGCCCTCATATCTTCGGGACTTCCTCGGGGAGAGAACTAAGGGAATTAAATTTAACAAACAGTAGTCTAATACAGTATGTGGATGACTTGCTCATAGCAAGGCCAGATTTTACCAGCTCTCAAATGGACACTATTTAAAACGCTAACTTTCCTGTATGAAAAGGGTTATCGAGTATCCCCCAAGTAGGCTCAGATTAGCTTAACCCAAGTAAAATACCTTGGATTTATAATTACGGAGAGAAAAAGAATGCCTGACCCCGAGGGGAGATCCCTCATCTTAAATAACCCGTACCCCCAAACAAAACAACAGCTTAGGGGATTTTTAGGAAGGACCGGGTTTTGCAGGATCTGGATTCCTAATTATGGCAATCTGGCCAGACCCCTATATGAAAATTTAAGGGGGAAAGAGGAAGAGCCACTCGACTGGCATGAGACCTGCAAGGTGGCCTTTAATGCCCTAAATGAGTCCATCACTACAGCCCCAGCTTTAGGCCTCCCCAACCTGGAGAAGCCTTTTAGACTCTATGTTTCTGGAAGGACAGGAACTGCTCTTGGGGTGTTAGGGCAGATGATGGGGCCCGTATTACAACCTGTGGCTATCTCTCAAAATAACTAGATGAGGTGGCCAGAGGGTGGCCCACTTGCCTCCGGGCAGTAGAAGCCACCGATTCAGGAGGCATCTCAGCTGACCCTGGGTCAGCCTACCACAGTGTATACAACTCACCGGGTGGAAGCAGTCTTGGAAAAGAAAGGGGACAGGTGGATGACAGGGGGAAGCATCACCCAATACCAAGCCCTCCTCCTTGACACTCCAGAAATAAAGTTGAGGGTCTGCCACACTTTAAATCCAGCAACCTTACTGCCAGATCCCCCTACCTCCCCTCTGGATCACCAATGCATACAAATCACAGACGAGTTATACTCTTCTCGCCGGGACTTATCAGAGACACCTTTATCTGACCCAGAGGAAAACTGGCACACAGATGGCAGCAGTTTTGTAGAAAAGGGAGAGAGGAAAGCAGGATATGCTGTAGCGAGCCTGGAAGAAACTAAGGAAAGTGGGTCTCTTCCCCCAGACACCTCAGCCCAGAAAGCTGAACTTTTTGCCCTGACAAGAGCTTTGGAGTTAGGAGAAGGAAAGAGGATTAATGTGTGTATGGACTCTAAGTATGCTTTCCTCATTCTGCATGCCCGTGCAGCAATTTGGAAAGAAAGAGGGATGCTCAGTGCCCGAAGCTCTGCTATTAAACACAAAGAGCTCATTCTCAGGCTCCTGGAGGCAGTCAAACTTCCTGCAAAATTAGCTGTCATCCACTGCAAGAGTCACCAAAAGGGGCAAGAAAAAGAGGCTCAGGGAAAAAGGAAAGCTGATCAAGAGGCAGGACGAGCTGCCGGGGAAGCTACCTCTGCCACTGCTATCTGCCCCCTTTTCCCCAAGGAAACCCTGACTCCAGATTTTACCCCATGGGGCATTCCCGATATGCTGAGCGGGGCTGGGAGATTGGGTCACATGGGTGGTTTCAGCCTGATCAGGCCCTAATAATACTCCCTCATTCTCAGGTTTAAAACATTACTAACTCCTTACATAAGAGCACCCATTTTGGAAAAGATAATCTAGAAATCATGCTTAAGCCTATTCTCTCCCATCCCCAGTTAGCTAAGGTTGTTAAACAGGTCACAAAAAATTGTGACACCTGTCTAAAAAATATCCCAAAAACCAGACCTCCTCTAATTACACCTGTCCAACATTGGGGATCATACCCAGGAGCGGACTGGCAAGTAGAATTTACAGCCATGCCCAAGACCCAAGGGTTTTCTTATTTGCTAGTCTTTATTGACATATTCACAGGATGGATCGAAGCGTTCCCTACTGAGACAGAGAGAGCTACAGAAGTCTGTAAAGCTCTGCTGAAGGAGATAGTGCCTAGGTTTGGGCTGCCTCGGTCACTTCAGAGTGACAACGGGCCCTCACTTACAGCCACGATACCCCAGAACCTAGCCGCATGCTTAGGCATAAAATACCGGCTCCACTCATCCTGGAGGCCTCAAGCTTCAGGAAAGGTAGAGAGAGCCAACCAGACTCTTAAAAGGGCTCTGGCTAATCTATGTCAAGAAAGACATAATAAGTGGACACATATGCTGCCCATAGCCCTCATGAGGCTACGGATATCCCCCAAACGGCCACTATTTTTAAGTCCTTATGAAATGATGTATGGACGTCCATTCTGAACTTCTGATTTGTTTTTTGACGCGGATGCCAATACACTCTTAAAACATATAATTGACCTGGGAAGGTTTCAACAAGAACTCCAACGGTATGGAGAACAAACCACAGGAAGACTTGAAAAATCCCCAGGTAAAGCCAGGGGATCAAGTATCAGTAAAGACCTGGCAAGAAAAAGGGAGTCCAAACCAGCTGTCCGAGAAATGGACAGGGCCATATCAGGTTGTTCTAGTGACTTCAACTGCTGTAAAAGTGAAGGGTCTATCTGCCTGGGTCCGCAATTCTAGAATAAAACCCTATGGCCTACAGGAGGGGGAGACAGAAACTGAGACTCCAAAGCCAGAGGACAGCTATTCCTGTGAACCTGTTGAAGATCTCAGGCTCTTGTTCAAGCAGAACCCCATCAATCCTGCCTCAGATAAGTAAAATGCATCATATGATGTTCTTCCTCTTTCTAATCATATCTCCCTGTATGGCTATTGATCTCTCCCTAAACGAGGCATGTTCACTTGCAAACCACACTGCTTCTCAACTCAACCTAAGCAGCCCGGGCTGCATCTGCATTAATGACAAAGGTTGGGGGTATGTCCAACCCATCCCAGGGTATCAATATCAAAGGCCCACCCTTCCAGCCAAGCTATGGGCTGTTACTCAGCGCCCCCATGTGGTCGTAATATGGCCTTTTGGGAAAAGGGGGAAAAAAAACTTCATGTCTTGGTACCAGCAACAACTGTCTCTATTTACCCCCTGGATGACATCTGCAATCCCACCTGAGCCCTTATTTTCTCTCATGACTAACATCCCCCAAGTGACCTTCCCTATCTGTCTAAAAAGCCACTCCCTAACAGGGGTGTCAGTGAGAAATCTAGACGACTCACAATGTGGGGTGACCGTCACTGTTGAAAATGACGGGAAAAACCGGGAGAGGCCCTGCAGCTGGGAGACCAGCCGACGACACCCCCGGCCAGCACGCGCCTGGACCGGCCCGGGGCACTTCCTGGACCCCGAGCTGCCTGGCGAGGCTGCGGGATCTCTGGCGGGGGTTGGGGAGGGGGGTGGCTTGAGCGGGGAGGACGTCTCGGTGCCCCCTCACCCCCCGCCCCCCACCATCCCGTTCGCTGCTCAGGGTCACGTGGCTCCGGAGGAGCGGGGCGTCGGCCCGGGGCCGCGGTCCCCGGAGCCTCCTGCGGGCTTAGGGACAGCCCAGCCGGGGCCCCAGGCGCCCATCCTGCCGGCTGTGCAAACCCCCTGGAGTGCCTCAGCCCCGCCCTGTCCCCAAACCGAGGCCCGCCCTGCCCCCACGCCACGGGCCCAGCACAGGACCTTCCTGAGAGAGCGGACGAGCGACAGCCAGGCACACGGACAGGCACTCGCACGCAACCACGCCAGCTGAGACAGAGGCAGAATGAGACGAGGGTTCAGAGAGACACCGGAAGACAGCGTGTGGGCAGGGGGGGCCTCGGGCAGGATGCCGGGCAGCTGCAGAGACCTCCCGGCCCTGAGCAGCAAACGCGATGGGGGCAGGGGGAGGCTGCCGAGCAGAGGCAGGCCTGGAGAGGTCCAGGTTGGGAGGGCACCTGAGATATCCGCGGTCCGCGCTCCGCCCACCCCAACCCCCTGAACGCACGCGCCTCTCCGACAAAAGCTTCTCCGGAGTTTGATCACCTGAATTTCTATCCTTGTGCTCAACTGAGTGATGACAGTATATTGCACAGCTAGGTCATTTCCAAATAAATTAAGCTTATTGTTTCACAGGACACCCGGACAAGAATGCAGAGACCAGCACGGATGCATGGACACCAACCTTGGTAACTGGACAACCAATGGGAAATTATTGTCTGACTCAGGAGAGAGAAAGAAACCCGAACAGATGGAAAAAATGAACAGAAACACAAACTTTGCAACTCACACCCCAATTCATTTACCGAAAAAAACAACAACACTATAACCATTTTAGAAAACAATAGACCTCTCCATGACCTTTGGTCCAGTGAGGAGTTCTTACACACAACAAAAAAAGCCACCTTTTCCAAATCGAAAATATGTTAGTTCACACATTGACTTTTACATTGAAATGTGTAACAAATAAACTTAAAATCATTGACTCACTACATACGCATGGAAGTATTTTAAACATAAAATATGTTCTATAGTATTCAGGAAGCACTTGGCACATCTGTAAGTGTATCAGACCCCAAACTGGAACTTAATGGAAGAGTCAGGATAGTCTAAAAATGAATCCCTAACTAAAAGGAATACACAGGATTACGTAGATCAAAAAGGTTAAAGAAGAGAAACTAGAAATCAGTCAATAAATGTTTTAGGGGTTAGCCTAGAGTGACTAGCCTCTGCATTACTTTTTAAATTTTTCATGTTTGCATCTTCCAAATTTTCCATGCTGAGAATAATACTTTCATATCAGTTTCGAGATCAGTCTCACACTAAAGACAGTAAGAGTGGAATAAGAAATAAGAAATGCTTGGGGTGGGGGGGAAGAAATGCTTGAACTAAAGGTGGTACTGATGAAATTATTTGCAGGGCAGCCAAGGAGTCACAGATGTAGAGAACAGACTTATGGACACTGGCAGGTGTGAGGAAGAAGAGGGTGAGATGAATGCAGAGGAACATGGAAACATAGTACCATACGTTAAAAGAGATGCCAATGCAATTTGCTGTATGACTCAGGGGACTCAAACAGGGGCTCTGCAACAAGCTAGAGGGGTGGAACGGAGAGGAGGAGATGGGAGAGAGGTTCAGGAGGGAGGAGACATATGTATACCTGTGGCTCATTCACGTTGATGTTTGGCAACAAAATTCTGTAAAACAAGTATCCTTCAATTGAAAGAAAAAGTCATGTTTGGACTTACCAAACAAGGTCTTGTGTACTTCTAGCATGGCCTTCTGTTTCGTGCTGCCATCCTTAATTCATTCTTCCATATCATTAAAGAGACTAGTCAAGTTTTTGCCAAAAACATCTTGAGCTCCTGCATCATGCTGATCAACTGCCTTCTCTCGATCCAGTATAGAATGGAGACCAAAGAAACCTTTTGTCGTTTCTTCAAGTGATTGAAGCCACTCTATGTGATTTTAAAAAATAAATGTGGATAAGACGGATATGACCAAAGCAATCTAATGACAATATCTGTGCTTCATTAAAGATCTGCAGAGAACTAGTAAATTTTTTGTTTCGTATCAGAAGAATTTTTTAAATCCACACCAACATTTCTTTCGCGTCCGCTAGCCATCTAGACAAGGAAAACTGATTTTACCAATCAATGTCCCTAGTTCTGCCCCCTCACCGTTTTTTACCCAATATGTGTTACTCAGGCAGGAGACCCTGGTTCAATTCCTGGGTCAGGAAGATCTGCTGGAGAAGGGATAGGCTACCCACTCCAGTATTAGTGGGCTTCCCTTGTGGCTCAGTTGGTAAAGAATCATTCCTCTGTACCAAGAGTAGCTCAACTCCTCTCAAAGCAAATACAGGATGGTAGTAACTATGCAGGACAAAGCTGATTCTCTATATTTATAGTACTCACTCATGAGCTTGACAGAGGTCCTAGATCTGTTACCACATTTTTTTTTTTTAAGTGATATCTGCATGTGCAGGTGAAAGTGGCTCAGTTCGTGCCTGACTCTTTGCGGCCCCAAGGACTATACAGTCCATAGAATTCTCTAGGCCAGAATACTGGAGTGGGTAGCCTATCCTTTCTCCAGCGGATCTTCCCGACCCAGGACTCAAAGCGGGGTCTCCTGCGTTGCAGGCAGATTCTTTAGCAACTGAGCTAGTAGGGCTTCACTGGTGGCTCAGTTGCTAAAGAATATCTGCATAACTTTCTATCGATTTGGAATTAGAAATCTGTCTGTGAGCAGGGCTGGTCATAAGCAGCTTCTGTGAGAAAACAGAAGCATGTCTGCCTGACTTGCTTCTCTGGGGAGCTTTCACTGTTCTTGCGCTAGTGCACATGGCAAGTTTCTAAGTGAGAAAGTAATGGCTACTATCACAGCTGGCCACTGAGTTACTTAATGGCAGAGGCAATCTCAGCTCTGCCAAGCAGTAGACATCACGAAATCAGCTATTGTCATTGTAGCCAAGTTTCGTGAATTTGTGGTGTTATTTGCTGTGTTCTTCAAGAAGATGCCTTCGCCCTGCCAGTAAGACATATTTCCATAACACACAGCCATGTACTCAATCGATGTGCATCCTCCAGTAAAGCCCAGCCCCGATGTCTTAGAGGAGCCTCTCTGCCCATTGTCATAAACCAGTCTAATTTTGTGTGAGACCGTGAAAACTCAGTGTCTTTATTACGCTTGTGCTTCTGACGGGAGGTCTGAGAAGGCACTTCTGAAGGTTTATTCCTACCAGTCGTTGTCATATTTATCGAGTCTTTATTTTATATTTTTTTCTTATTTTTTACTTCTACCAGTTTCTTGCTACCAGCCCGTCTCCCTCCACCCTCGTGCACACACGGTCAGTCATGGAATCCCGTGGACTTCAGCCCGCCAGACTCCTCTGCCCATGGAGTTTTCCAGGCAAGAATACTGGAGTGGGTTGCCATTTCCTTCTCCATGTGTGGAGTCTTTAAAGATTCCATCACTGAGGTGTTGCTTCTCCACTTGTACATGCCCTTCCTCCCTAAGTGCAGTAGAAGTCATCCCCAATTCCCAACATGTCTGTCTTCCGTCCTCTGGAGTATGTATTGCTTGAGCTCACCACAGCGTCAGGATAGTCTAGAAACCCTTCTGATTGCAGTCTCTTCGGGAGGTTACAAGTGCTTCAAACCTCAGAATTTTACAAAGCACTTTTTACGACCTCAGCTGAAAGGGAAGTCAACACTCAGTGACAGTCACAGGCTTCCATGGCCTGGACTTGATTATGGGCTGTGCTTTCATAATCATCGTGTTTCCGATACCAGCTAAGATGTCACTGAGAAATTTTTTTCTTTCTCATCATTTTATCTTTCATGTTTATTTAGATATATTATGGGTTTTCCTATATATCTTCCCTTAGGGATGAGGGTCTGAAGTCAGTAGAACTTACTACAACTGATTTCCAGTTAGCTGTGTTAGGACAGGAAAAAGAATGACCAGCTGCTGGATTCTTAAGACTATGTATGAAAATATGATTCGTTTTACTGTGTGAAGTCATCTGATTCTAACTTTCTGAAGTAGGCATTCAGAAAAATCAAAAAAAATCGCCTAACTACTAGGCGGTCTCCCATCCAAGTACTGACCAGGCCCGACCCTGCTCAGTTTCCCAGATCAGAGGAGAGAGGGCATGTTCAGGGTGGTATGGCCTTAGACCGAGGCGGCTGCCAGGCGCTACAGGAGCCCCGCGTTGCGCCTCCCTTGCGGTCTGACCTGCCGGTCAGGCATGGGGCTGCAGTTCTCGAGTGGGCTCGCACTGCACTTGAGCCGCACGACCCGCGACTGGACTCCGGCCGGCCAGAGCCTGCAGCTCGGCGGCCAGCGGAGGGCGCCCCCGCTCCGCACACCGCGAGCCCAAGCCAGCACCAGTCTGGCCCGGCCGGCCGGGGCCTGGCGTGCCTGCGGAACCTGGGGTGGGGGGAGGGGGGGTGGGTAGAGCAGCGAGGACATCTCGGTGCCCCCTCACCCCCTGTCACCCACCATCCCGTTCGCTGCTCAGGGTCAGGTGGCTCCGGACGAGGGGAGCTTCGGCCCGGGTCTGCAGTTCCCGGAGCCTTCTGGAGCTTAGGGGCAGCCCAGCCGGGGCCCCAGGCTCCCATCCTGCCGGCTGTGCAAACCCCCTGGTGTGCCTCAGCCCCCGCCCTGTCCCCAAACCGAGGCCCGCCCTGCCCCCACGCCACGGGCCCAGCACAGGACCTTCCTGAGAGAGCGGACGAGCGACAGCCAGGCACACGGACAGGCACTCGCACGCACCCACGCCAGGTGAGACAGAGGCAGAAAGAGTCGAGGGTTCAGAGAGAGACTGGAAGACAGCGTGTGGGCAGAGGTGGCCTCGGGCAGGATGCCGGGCAGCTGCAGAGACCACCCGGCCCTGAGCAGCCAAAGCGATGGGGGCGGGGGGAGGCCACTGAGCAGCGGCGGACCTGGAGAGGCCCATGGTGGGAGGACACCTGAGACCTCCGCGCTCCGCGCACCGCCCCCTCCCCCCAACCCCCTGCACGCATGCCACGCCGGGGCGCTCTGACACTAGCTTCTCTGGAGTTTTGTCACTTGAATTTCTCTCCCTCTGCTCAACTGAGTGATGACAGTGTATTGAACAGCTAGGTCATTTCCAAATAAATTAAGCTTAGTGTTTCACAGGACACCCGGACATGTATGGAGAGACCAGCACGGATGCATGGACACCAACCTTGGTAACTGGACAACCAATGGGAAATTACTGTCTGACTCAGGAGAGAGAAAGAAACCCGAACAGATGGAATGAAATGAACAGAAAAACAAGCTTTGCAACTCACACCCTAATTCAATTACCAGAAAATAAACAACACTATAACCATTTTAGAAAAACTATAGACCTCTCCATGACCTTTGGTCGGGTGAGGAGTTCAAACACACAGCAAAAAAAAAACCAACTTTTCCAAGTCGTGAATATGTTAGTTCACACATTGACTTTTACATTGAAATGTGTAACAAATAAACTTAAAATCATTGACTCACTACATAAGCATGGAAGTATTTTAAACATAAAATATATTCTATAGTATTCAGGAAGCAATTTGCACATCTGTAAGTGTATCAGACCCAAAACTGGAACGTAGTGGAAGAGTCAGGATAGTCTAAAAATGAATCCCTAACTAAAAGGAACACACAGGATTACTGTAGATAAAAAAGGTTAAAGAAGAGAAGCTAGAAATCAGTCAATCAATGTCTTAGGGGTTAGCATAGAGTGACTAGCCTCTGCGTGACTCTTTAAATTTTTCATGTTTGCAGCTTCCACATTTTCCATGGTGAGAATAATACTTTCGCCTCCAAACCAGAGTGACTTGGGGACACAAAGGTAGAAGTCAATAATTTTCTTTGCCTATGTCCGAATATTTACAGTCAGAGGTAGAAAAGGAGGAGTCTGTCCCTTGTCTAGATGATGTCAATCCCCAGGTGTGGGATGTCTCCAGCCCAGGTTTAGCCAGAAATGTTCCACCAGTAAAGATTTCTCTGAGACCAAATGCTCCCTAGCCCTGGAAAAGACAATATCCCTTAAAACCAGAAGCTCTTGAGGGTCTTAGACCATTAGTTAACAAATACCGAGATACTGGAACTCGAATCAGCTGTGAGTCCCCCTGCAACACCCCAATCTTGCCCGTTCAAAAACCAGATGGATCTTACCGATTCGTCCAGGATCTAAGAGCTGTTAATGAAGCTGTGGTTCCCATCCACCCCATAGTCCCAAACCCATATACCCTCCTATCCCAAGTCCCAGGAAATGCCAAGTACTTCTCAGTCTTGGACCTTCAAGGTGCTTTCTTTTGCATTCCTCTCCATCCTGAATCCCAAAAACTCTTTGCTTTTGAGTGGCGGGACTTGGAAACAAGAGAGACCATACAACTCTCGACTGGACTCGACTACCCCAAGGGTTTAGGGACAGCCCTCATATCTTCGGGACTTCCTCGGGGAGAGAACTAAGGGAATTAAATTTAACAAACAGTAGTCTAATACAGTATGTGGATGACTTGCTCATAGCAAGGCCAGATTTTACCAGCTCTCAAATGGACACTATTTAAAACGCTAACTTTCCTGTATGAAAAGGGTTATCGAGTATCCCCCAAGTAGGCTCAGATTAGCTTAACCCAAGTAAAATACCTTGGATTTATAATTACGGAGAGAAAAAGAATGCCTGACCCCGAGGGGAGATCCCTCATCTTAAATAACCCGTACCCCCAAACAAAACAACAGCTTAGGGGATTTTTAGGAAGGACCGGGTTTTGCAGGATCTGGATTCCTAATTATGGCAATCTGGCCAGACCCCTATATGAAAATTTAAGGGGGAAAGAGGAAGAGCCACTCGACTGGCATGAGACCTGCAAGGTGGCCTTTAATGCCCTAAATGAGTCCATCACTACAGCCCCAGCTTTAGGCCTCCCCAACCTGGAGAAGCCTTTTAGACTCTATGTTTCTGGAAGGACAGGAACTGCTCTTGGGGTGTTAGGGCAGATGATGGGGCCCGTATTACAACCTGTGGCTATCTCTCAAAATAACTAGATGAGGTGGCCAGAGGGTGGCCCACTTGCCTCCGGGCAGTAGAAGCCACCGATTCAGGAGGCATCTCAGCTGACCCTGGGTCAGCCTACCACAGTGTATACAACTCACCGGGTGGAAGCAGTCTTGGAAAAGAAAGGGGACAGGTGGATGACAGGGGGAAGCATCACCCAATACCAAGCCCTCCTCCTTGACACTCCAGAAATAAAGTTGAGGGTCTGCCACACTTTAAATCCAGCAACCTTACTGCCAGATCCCCCTACCTCCCCTCTGGATCACCAATGCATACAAATCACAGACGAGTTATACTCTTCTCGCCGGGACTTATCAGAGACACCTTTATCTGACCCAGAGGAAAACTGGCACACAGATGGCAGCAGTTTTGTAGAAAAGGGAGAGAGGAAAGCAGGATATGCTGTAGCGAGCCTGGAAGAAACTAAGGAAAGTGGGTCTCTTCCCCCAGACACCTCAGCCCAGAAAGCTGAACTTTTTGCCCTGACAAGAGCTTTGGAGTTAGGAGAAGGAAAGAGGATTAATGTGTGTATGGACTCTAAGTATGCTTTCCTCATTCTGCATGCCCGTGCAGCAATTTGGAAAGAAAGAGGGATGCTCAGTGCCCGAAGCTCTGCTATTAAACACAAAGAGCTCATTCTCAGGCTCCTGGAGGCAGTCAAACTTCCTGCAAAATTAGCTGTCATCCACTGCAAGAGTCACCAAAAGGGGCAAGAAAAAGAGGCTCAGGGAAAAAGGAAAGCTGATCAAGAGGCAGGACGAGCTGCCGGGGAAGCTACCTCTGCCACTGCTATCTGCCCCCTTTTCCCCAAGGAAACCCTGACTCCAGATTTTACCCCATGGGGCATTCCCGATATGCTGAGCGGGGCTGGGAGATTGGGTCACATGGGTGGTTTCAGCCTGATCAGGCCCTAATAATACTCCCTCATTCTCAGGTTTAAAACATTACTAACTCCTTACATAAGAGCACCCATTTTGGAAAAGATAATCTAGAAATCATGCTTAAGCCTATTCTCTCCCATCCCCAGTTAGCTAAGGTTGTTAAACAGGTCACAAAAAATTGTGACACCTGTCTAAAAAATATCCCAAAAACCAGACCTCCTCTAATTACACCTGTCCAACATTGGGGATCATACCCAGGAGCGGACTGGCAAGTAGAATTTACAGCCATGCCCAAGACCCAAGGGTTTTCTTATTTGCTAGTCTTTATTGACATATTCACAGGATGGATCGAAGCGTTCCCTACTGAGACAGAGAGAGCTACAGAAGTCTGTAAAGCTCTGCTGAAGGAGATAGTGCCTAGGTTTGGGCTGCCTCGGTCACTTCAGAGTGACAACGGGCCCTCACTTACAGCCACGATACCCCAGAACCTAGCCGCATGCTTAGGCATAAAATACCGGCTCCACTCATCCTGGAGGCCTCAAGCTTCAGGAAAGGTAGAGAGAGCCAACCAGACTCTTAAAAGGGCTCTGGCTAATCTATGTCAAGAAAGACATAATAAGTGGACACATATGCTGCCCATAGCCCTCATGAGGCTACGGATATCCCCCAAACGGCCACTATTTTTAAGTCCTTATGAAATGATGTATGGACGTCCATTCTGAACTTCTGATTTGTTTTTTGACGCGGATGCCAATACACTCTTAAAACATATAATTGACCTGGGAAGGTTTCAACAAGAACTCCAACGGTATGGAGAACAAACCACAGGAAGACTTGAAAAATCCCCAGGTAAAGCCAGGGGATCAAGTATCAGTAAAGACCTGGCAAGAAAAAGGGAGTCCAAACCAGCTGTCCGAGAAATGGACAGGGCCATATCAGGTTGTTCTAGTGACTTCAACTGCTGTAAAAGTGAAGGGTCTATCTGCCTGGGTCCGCAATTCTAGAATAAAACCCTATGGCCTACAGGAGGGGGAGACAGAAACTGAGACTCCAAAGCCAGAGGACAGCTATTCCTGTGAACCTGTTGAAGATCTCAGGCTCTTGTTCAAGCAGAACCCCATCAATCCTGCCTCAGATAAGTAAAATGCATCATATGATGTTCTTCCTCTTTCTAATCATATCTCCCTGTATGGCTATTGATCTCTCCCTAAACGAGGCATGTTCACTTGAAAACCACACTGCTTCTCAACTCAACCTAAGCAGCCCGGGCTGCATCTGCATTAATGACAAAGGTTGGGGGTATGTCCAACCCATCCCAGGGTATCAATATCAAAGGCCCACCCTTCCAGCCGAGCTATGGGCTGTTACTCAGCGCCCCCATGGGGTCGTAATATGGCCTTTTGGGAAAAGGGGGAAAAAAACTTCATGTCTTGGTACCAGCAACAACTGTCTCTATTTACCCCCTGGATAACATATGCAATCCCACCTGAGCCCTTATTTTCTCTCATGACTAACATCCCCCAAGTGACCTTCCCTATCTGTCTAAAAAGCCACTCCCTAACAGGGGTGTCAGTGAGAAATCTAGACGACTCACAATGTGGGGTGACCGTCACTGTTGAAAATGACGGGAAAAACCGGGAGAGGCCCTGCAGCTGGGAGACCAGCCGACGACACCCCCGGCCAGCACGCGCCTGGACCGGCCCGGGGCACTTCCTGGACCCCGAGCTGCCTGGCGAGGCTGCGGGATCTCTGGCGGGGGTTGGGGAGGGGGGTGGCTTGAGCGGGGAGGACGTCTCGGTGCCCCCTCACCCCCCGCCCCCCACCATCCCGTTCGCTGCTCAGGGTCACGTGGCTCCGGAGGAGCGGGGCGTCGGCCCGGGGCCGCGGTCCCCGGAGCCTCCTGCGGGCTTAGGGACAGCCCAGCCGGGGCCCCAGGCGCCCATCCTGCCGGCTGTGCAAACCCCCTGAAGCGCCTCAGCCCCGCCCTGTCCCCCAACCGAGGCCCGCCCTGCCCCCATGCCACGGGCCCAGCACAGGACCTTCCTGAGAGAGCGGACGAGCGACAGCCAGGCACACGGACAGGCACTCGCACGCAACCACGCCAGCTGAGACAGAGGCAGAATGAGACGAGGGTTCAGAGAGACACCGGAAGACAGCGTGTGGGCAGGGGGGGCCTCGGGCAGGATGCCGGGCAGCTGCAGAGACCTCCCGGCCCTGAGCAGCAAACGCGATGGGGGCGGGGGGAGGCTGCCGAGCAGAGGCAGGCCTGGAGAGGTCCAGGTTGGGAGGGCACCTGAGATATCCGCGGTCCGCGCTCCGCCCACCCCAACCCCCTGAATGCACGCGCCTCTCTGACAAAAGATTCTCCGGAGTTTGATCACCTGAATTTCTATCATTGTGCTCAACTGAGTGATGACAGTATATTGCACAGCTAGGTCATTTCCAAATAAATTAAGCTTATTGTTTCCCAGGACACCCGGACATGAATGCAGAGACCAGCACGGATGCATGGACACCAACCTTGGTAACTGGACAACCAATGGGAAATTATTGTCTGACTCAGGAGAGAGAAAGAAACCCGAACAGATGGAAAAAATGAACAGAAACACAAACTTTGCAACTCACACCCCAATTCAATTACCGAAAAAAACAACAACACTATAACCATTTTAGAAAACAATAGACCTCTCCATGACCTTTGGTCCAGTGAGGAGTTCTTACACACAACAAAAAAAGCCACCTTTTCCAAATCGAAAATATGTTAGTTCACACATTGACTTTTACATTGAAATGTGTAACAAATAAACTTAAAATCCTTGACTCACTACATACGCATGGAAGTATTTTAAACATAAAATATGTTCTATAGTATTCAGGAAGCACTTGGCACATCTGTAAGTGTATCAGACCCCAAACTGGAACTTAATGGAAGAGTCAGGATAGTCTAAAAATGAATCCCTAACTAAAAGGAATACACAGGATTACGTAGATCAAAAAGGTTAAAGAAGAGAAACTAGAAATCAGTCAATAAATGTTTTAGGGATTAGCCTGGAGTGACTAGCCTCTGCGTTACTTTTTAAATTTTTCATGTTTGCATCTTCCAAATTTTCCATGCTGAGAATAATACTTTCATATCAGTTTCGAGATCAGTCTCACACTAAAGACAGTAAGAGTGGAATAAGAAATAAGAAATGCTTGGGGGGGGGGGGAAGAAATGCTTGAACTAAAGGTGGTACTGATGAAATTATTTGCAGGGCAGCCAAGGAGTCACAGATGTAGAGAACAGACTTATGGACACTGGCAGGTGTGAGGAAGAAGAGGGTGAGATGAATGCAGAGGAACATGGAAACATAGTACCATACGTTAAAAGAGATGCCAATGCAATTTGCTGTATGACTCAGGGGACTCAAACAGGGGCTCTGCAACAAGCTAGAGGGGTGGAACGGAGAGGAGGAGATGGGAGAGAGGTTCAGGAGGGAGGAGACATATGTACACCTGTGGCTCATTCACGTTGATG